>NC_092411.1:2335338-2630338 GCF_040894005.1 Engystomops pustulosus | reverse complement strand
TCAGAGAATTCACACAGGAGAGAAGCCGTTTTCATATTCAGTATGTGGGAAATGTTTTAAGCAGAAATCACGATTGAATAAACATCTGCAAATTCACTCGTGGGAGAACAATCCTTTGTTTTGAAAAGAAGATTCAAAGAGACAGATTACCCTAATGCATAAATTAATCCAGAATTAATAAGGAAAATCTAAATCGTTCCCAGACGGATTGTTTAAAACCAAGCACCAAAATGAGTAAAAGGGGAAATCGTTCCATCTTAATTTCCTGACTACATATAGTAGTAATGGGGAATAGGGAGAGGTAAAAAATTCTGGACAAACACTGGGAAATCTTGAACAAGGACCCAGATCTCAAAAATATAATCCCTAAACGAGCATGAATTATGTTCCACAAATTAACGGCTCTTAAAAATGTAAACTGCGATCCAAGATGAGTACGAAACAAATGTTACAAGTAATGGCAGTGCACAAATGTAGTCATAAAAAAGCCTCTTGTGACATCATAAACAGTAAATCAGCTTCATTTTCTTCAAAAATTACAGAATGCTCTAAAATAAAGCAGAATATGTCCTGTGGGTGAGATTATGTTATCTATGTGGTAGATCGCTCGCGTGGCCAAGAATATGCACATCGCAAGATGCAAACATGTACACGAGCAAACAAGAGTCTGCATGGACGGCCATAGGTTTAAAGGCAACCTGTCACCAGGGACCTCATTTTCACTAAATAGTGGTTGACAAAGCCCATGACACCTGCATTGCATAGATGTCTCTGTCCATTTTCTGTTTGTTTGTGTTTTTTACCTTCCCCCCGCTCCCTGTCAGAATCCTTTGCTGAGTCTCAGGTTTGCTTTGGTTTGGATGCATTTAACTCCTTCGCGCTCTGCGTCCGATATTATGGATGCTGAGTGCAGTGATAAGCACTTAGCGTCCGATATATCAGACGAAAACGCTTCCCACTTCGGTGACGTCACACTGTCTCGCGACAGGCTGACGAGTGTATGGGGCGGGTGGGGACAGCAAGGCCACACCCACCCACTGACATCACAGGATCAATTATCTTCACAGGACAGGTCTCAGTCATGACAGATTGTGTCATGACTTATCTACATGATCTGTGAAATTATGGAAATAGTAAGAAGACAAAGGGCAAACATTTTCTACAAAAAAAAAATGTGTATTATGACTTTTTGTCAAAAAAAATTTACATTTTGAACATTTGAAAGTTAGAACATTGTAATTGTTCTTCACATTTTTCCTAAAATGTTGAATTTTTACTCCCCAAAAGCCCACCCAAACAGCAAAATTACACTACTTCTATAAACTACAATGTGTCACTAGAAAACATTCTCAAAATCAGTTCCATAAGTTACAGTGTTAAATAGTTATTACAACACAAAAAGACACTGGTCAGATTTAAAAAAAAAAAAAAAAAAACAGCTGAGCCTTATCGTGCAAACTGGCTGCGTCCTGAAGGGGTTAAAACACTTGTCTTGTCTGTGCTGCTCACTCCCTCCTCAGCTCTCAGCCCCCACCTTCCTGCTCCTGTACAGCTCCTCCCTCCTGCTCCTTCACTCAAACCGTGTGGGGAGTCCCTCAAAACATCTCCATATGGAACATGGGGTGACTTTAAATCCATTTGGGTAACCCTTATTGAACAAATTCCAATTTATACCCCTCCTACTGGATATTTAGGCTTAATACCCTAACTCCTAGTGGCCTAAAGAGTCCATCTAAATGATAGGTTCAACTTTTCTTCTGTTCGGGTCTTTTTGGTTAATTCTGGAGCTAAACAAGATTCCTGACATTTCTTATAGATTTATAAATTAGTTTCTATATATATGAGAGTTTCTGTTTTGTTTTGATTGTAATTACTTTACTTGCCAATCGGATGTGGCTCCTGATGCAGCACAGACAGATGATTCCGACATAACGGAGCTACCAGTAATCTGTGGAGAATGGTCTTTTGATCCATCTCAGCTTCCGTACTAGTACGGTTCCTAGATAACTTCGCAACGTCTGCCCCCATATTCATGCAGAAGGCTCAACGATTAGGTACGTCTCTCCTTCCGTGATACTTACAGAAACCACTAGAAGTTTAGGGCACACATGATTATATGAATGTAATATTCCTAAACCTGATTGCCCCGACCAGGACCCGGTCTCTGGGGGTAGAGACGCTGCAGAGAGGAATTTCACAATGGATTTATTTCATCACTGAGACCCCCACAGATCAGATTAGTGGGAAACCCCCTTTAAACCTTGTTTTCTCCAGACGCAGACTCCACCCCCTTGTCTTTTGATTTGATTTAATCTGAAACAACTTACCACCATATTTTTTGTATGGAACATTCATATATTTATATAAATTAATCATGTCCCAGTCGGCTCTTTTCCAGATTAAATAAATCTAGTTGTTTTAATCTTTCCTCATAACTGAGACCCTCCGCACCCCTTATCATTTTTGTGGCTCTACGTTGAACCCTCTCCAGCTCCAGGGCATCCTTTTTATGGACCGGAGCCCAGAACTGGACGGCATATTCCCGGTGAGGCGGAACCAGTGCCTTGTATAGTGGTAATATTACATCCCTATCCCGAGAGTCCAGACCACTGATACATGACACGATCCTACTGGCTTTAGAGGCAGCTGATTGACATTGTGTTATTTAATTTATGATTACATTGTTTTTACTATGACACTAGTGGTCACCGGAATCAGGGAGCCCATAGCTCCACGTGTCTGCACGGTTTCCTTGTGAGCGCCTCGAGTATTTATATCTGTGAGTACATTTGGTACTTGACGAAGACTTTTGTCCCAAGCAGAAACATGTTCCATCAATAAAGTGGACCAATGGAATAAAGAGACAAGGTGTTTATTGTGCTCTAGTTCTTTATGTGCCAAAAGCCTCCAGGATTCTGCTTTGGGGTTCCACATGTTACACAGGGGAGCGGCCATTTCCATGTTTAGGATGTTTAGGAAATGGTTTAACTAGAAATCACAATTGGATTCACATCAGAGAACTCACACAGGTATGAAGCCATTCTCAATGCAGGAAATATTTTACCTTTACATAAAGCCTTGATATACATTAGAGAACTCACACACGAGTCACCATTTCCTTTTTTTTTATAGTTTTTGAGAAAAATGGTTCTGCCTGTTTGTCATTGGACTGAGAGGTGCGCTGATGACGGGTGTCATATAAACCAGCGCTGTGTGTACGAGCCCATAGAAATACATGGGGCCACAAGCTCTCCCTAGAATCTACCACAAAATCAGTTTCCTGTGCTTGTAGCCAGAGAGTGATTAAGATTAAATGAAATGCAGAGAGGATCTCATAGAACTAGAAAGAACAGAGACTCAAAACGTGTTAAATTCTCTTATTAAATGTCCTCTCTGTGCGTTTGGGTCTTTCTTTATTCTTTAGATGGTAATATGACTGTATCCCGCCACTGAGGTGTCCTAGACTGTATCCCACCACTGAGGTGTCCTAGACTGTATCCCACCACTGAGGAGTCCTAGACTGTATCCCACCACTGAGGAGTCCTAGACTGTATCCCACCACTGAGGTGTCCTAGACTGTATCCACCGCTGAGGGGTCCTAGACTGTATCCCACCACTGAGGTGTCCTAGATTGTATCCACCGCTGAGGAGTCCTAGACTGTATCCCACCACTGAGGCGTCCTAGACTGTATCCCACCACTGAGGTGTCCTAGACTGTATCCACCGCTGAGGAGTCCTAGACTGTATCCCACCACTGAGGCGTCCTAGACTGTATCCCACCACTGAGGTGTCCTAGACTGTATCCCACCACTGAGGTGTCCTAGACTGTATCCCACCACTGAGGTGTCCTAGACTGTATCCCACCACTGAGGTGTCCTAGACTGTATCCCACCACTGAGGTGCCCTAGACTGTATCCCACCACTGAGATGCCCTAGACTGTATCCCGCCGCTGAGGTGACCTAGACTGTATCCCACCACTGAGGTGTCCTAGACTGTATCCCACCACTGAGGAGTCCTAGACTGTATCCCACCACTGAGGTGTCCTAGACTGTATCCCACCACTGAGGAGTCCTAGACTGTATCCCAGCACTGAGGTGTCCAAGACTGTATCCACCACTGAGGTGTCCTAGACTGTATCCAACCACTGAGGTGTCCTAGACTGTATCCCACCACTGAGGTGTCCTAGACTGTATCCCACCACTGAGGTGTCCTAGACTGTATCCCACCACTGAGCTGTCCTAGACTGTATCCCACCACTGAGGTGTCCTAGACTGTATCCCACCACTGAGGTGTCTTAGACTGTATCCCACCACTGAGGTTTCCTAGACTGTATCCCACCACTGAGGTGTCCTAGACTGTATCCCACCACTGAGGTGTCCTAGACTGTATCCCAGCACTGAGGTTTCCTAGACTGTATCCCACCACTGAGGTTTCCTAGACTGTATCCCACCACTGAGGTGTCCTAGACTGTATCCCAGCACTGAGGTGCCCTAGACTGTATCCCACCACTGAGGCCTCCTAGACTGTATCCCACCACTGAGGCCTCCTAGACTGTATCCCACCACTGAGGCCTCCTAGACTGTATCCCACCACTGAGGCCTCCTAGACTGTATCCCACCACTGAGGCCTCCTAGACTGTATCCCACCACTGAGGCCTCCTAGACTGTATCCCACCACTGAGGCCTCCTAGACTGTATCCCACCACTGAGGCCTCCTAGACTGTATCCCACCACTGAGGCGTCCTAGACTGTATCCACCACTGAGGCGTCCTAGACTGTATCCCACCACTGAGGTGTCCTAGACTGTATCCCACCACTGAGGTGTCCTAGACTGTATCCCACCACTGAGGTGTCCCAGACTGTATCCCACCACTGAGGTGTCCCAGACTGTATCTCACCACTGAGGTGTCCCAGACTGTATCCCACCACTGAGGTGTCCTAGACTGTATCCCGCCACTGAGGTGTCCTAGACTGTATCCACCACTGAGGTGTCCTAGACTGTATCCCACCACTGAGGTGTCCTAGACTGTATCCCACCACTGAGGTGTCCTAGACTGTATCCCACCACTGAGGTGTCCTAGACTGTATCCCACCACTGAGGTGTCCTAGACTGTATCCCACCACTGAGGTGTCCTAGACTGTATCCCACCACTGAGGTGTCCCAGACTGTATCCCACCACTGAGGTGTCCTAGACTGTATCCCACCGCTGAGGTGTCCTAGACTGTATCCCACCACTGAGGTGTCCTAGACTGTATCCCGCCACTGAGGTGTCCTAGACTGTATCCACCACTGAGGTGTCCTAGACTGTATCCCACCACTGAGGTGTCCTAGACTGTATCCCACCACTGAGGTGTCCTAGACTGTATCCCACCACTGAGGTGTCCTAGACTGTATCCCACCACTGAGGTGTCCCAGACTGTATCCCACCACTGAGGTGTCCCAGACTGTATCTCACCACTGAGGTGTCCCAGACTGTATCCCACCACTGAGGTGTCCTAGACTGTATCCCGCCACTGAGGTGTCCTAGACTGTATCCACCACTGAGGTGTCCTAGACTGTATCCCACCACTGAGGTGTCCTAGACTGTATCCCACCACTGAGGTGTCCTAGACTGTATCCCACCACTGAGGTGTCCTAGACTGTATCCCACCACTGAGGAGTCCTAGACTGTATCCCACCACTGAGGTGTCCTAGACTGTATCCCACCACTGAGGTGTCCTAGACTGTATCCCACCACTGAGCTGTCCTAGACTGTATCCCACCACTGAGGTGTCCTAGACTGTATCCCACCACTGAGGTGTCTTAGACTGTATCCCACCACTGAGGTGTCCTAGACTGTATCCCACCACTGAGGAGTCCTAGACTGTATCCCACCACTGAGGTGTCCTAGACTGTATCCCACCACTGAGGTGTCCTAGACTGTATCATACACATTTTATGTTCTTCAACAACTGGAGAAGCAAGATGGCAGGAAAATCAAATAAAACTGGCAGCTGTCTCTGACTGTCACGTTGTCTGTGGGGAGATTTATCAGAAGTGTCTGAGAGCAGAACTGTTCTAGTTGCCCATGGAAAGCAATCAGAGCTCAGCTTTCATTTTCCCCCATCTGTTTATAAAATGACAGCTGAGCTCTGATTGGTTTCCATGGGCAACTAGAACAGTTTTGCCTCAGATATTTCTGATAAGTCTCCCCCTATCTCTGTCTCTCTCCATATTACCTCACACATAAGCGTCTTATACTCATTGCCTGTAGTAACCAATCACAGCTCAGAGCTCATATTACTGACCTGTGGCAGCAGCCAATCACGGCTCAGCTTCCAACTGCCCCAGCAGCAGCAGCAGACAATAGCTCCTGTATATGGGGGGTAATAAGTGGGCTTTGGAAAGTGCAGGGTGAAAATTTTGGCTCAAAACCGAATCTATGACATTCCCTGAGTCACAGAGAGCGAATTTGGTGATTGTGAATGTGACGGTGCATGCACAAACATACATACAAAGACATGCATATACATACATACACAGACATGCATATACATACACGTCATATACATACATACACGTCATATACATACATATATATACACACACACACATATATATATATATATATATATATATATATATACATACACGTCATATACATACATACACACACACATATATACATACACATATACATACATACACACACATATATATACATACACATATACATACATACACACACATATATATATATATATACACACATACATACACAGCTTTATATATCAGTCTCGTGTCGCTCTTCTATACGTGGCCGAGCTCCTCAGTATCTGGGTGACAGGACGGGGCGATACTTCCTTGTCTCAGTATCCGGAGGGGATGTTCTGGTTTATACTTTATCAGGGACCTCGTGGTTCTCATCTTGTCCTGACTTTCAGGTGATAACTCGGGAAACCCTGCAGAAGACACACACGACGGCTGCCGAGCGCTCGCTCATCCCTCACACACCACAAACATCCACAGCCCCGGCACCTTCATCCCCTGCTGTGCACGGAGGGTCCTCACTGCTGCAGCTCGAGGCCGAGATAGAAGACAACGAGAGAGAGAGGAGTCTCATCCACAGGATCACACAGGAGACCGCGCAGCGTCTGTCATCCCTGTACATTCATTACTGCGACCTCTGTGTCTACTGGGGGTGTCACATCCTGTCACCTCCAACCCAAGAGACGCGCAGTCCCATGTAACCTCCAACCCAAGAGACACGCAGTCCCATGTAACCTCCAACCCAAGAGACACGCAGCCCCATATAACCTCCCGCAGACACAGTCCCATGTAACCTCCCGCAGACACACAGCCCCATGTAACCTCCAACCCAAGAGACACGCAGCCCCATATAACCTCCCGCAGACACAGTCCCATGTAACCTCCCGCAGACACACAGTCCCATGTAACCTCCAGCAGACACGCAGTCCCATGTAACCTCCAGCAGACACGCAGTCCCATGTAACCTCCCGCAGACACACAGTCCCATATAACCTCCGGCAGACACGCAGTCCCATATAACCTCCGGCAGACACGCAGTCCCATGTAACCGCCGGCAGACACGCAGTCCCATGTAACCGCCGGCAGACACGCAGTCCCATGTAACCGCCGGCTGACACGCAGTCCCATGTAACCGCCGGCAGACACACAGTCCCATGTAACCGCCGGCAGACACACAGTCCGATGTAACCTCCAGCAGACACGCAGTCCCATGTAACCTCCGGCAGACACGCAGTCCCATGTAAGCTCCATCTCCTGTAGCAGTCCCATGTAACCTCCCGCAGACACACAGTCCCATGTAACCTCCAGCAGACAAACAGTCCCATGTAACCTCCGGCAGACACGCAGTCCCATGTGACCTCCGGCACATATGCAGTCCCATGTAACCTCCAGCAGACACGCAGTCCCATGTAACCTCCAGCAGACACCCAGTCCCATGTCAGCTCCAGCAGACACCCAGTCCCATGTAACCTCCAGCAGACACCCAGTCCCATATCAGCTCCAGCAACCACGCAGTCCCATGTAACCTCCAGCTCCTGTAGAAGTCCCATGTAAGCTCCATCTCCTGTAGCAGTCCCATGTAAGCTCCATTTAATGTAGCAGTCCCATGTAAGCTGCATCTCCTGTAGCAGTCCCATGTAAGCTCCATTTAATTTATCAGTCCCATGTAAGCTCCATTTAATGTATCAGTCCCATGTAAGCTGCATCTCCTGTAGCAGTCTCATGAAAACTCCATCTCCTGTAGCAGTCTCATGAAAACTCCATCTCCTGTAGCAGTCCCATGTAACCTCCATCTGCCGTAGCAGTCCCATTTAAGCTGCATCTCCTGTAGCAGTCCCATGTAAGCTCCATCTCCTGTAGCAGTCCCATGTAAGCTCCATCTCCTGTAGCAGTCCCATGTAAGCTCCATCTCCTGTAGCAGTCCCATGTAAGCTCCATCTCCTGTAGCAGTCCCATGTAAGCTCCATCTCCTGTAGCAGTCCCATGTAAGCTACATCTCCTGTAGCAGTCCCATGTAAGCTCCATCTCCTGTAGCAGTTCTCTGGCTGCTCCTTCCTCCATACACACATGTATCAGACATCACTCCTGCCCCGCCTCCTCCACGTGTCGTCACATCATCCCCACCCCCTGCATGTAAAAGACACGCCCCTTGTCCCTCCCGAAAACACGCCCTTTCCGGTGACGTCACACCCGCCTCCTCCGCGTGCCGTCACAACATACCGACCCCCTGCATGTAAAAGAAACGCCCCTTGTCCCTCCCGAAAACACGCCCCTTCCAGTGACGTCACACCATATACAGGAAGCCGCAACAGAGATTATCCACAGGTGTGTACAGCGTCCGAGAGAGGATAGGGGTGTACATTACATGGGACTGCAGGCTGGAGGAGGAGAGGGGTGTACATTACATGGGACTGCAGGCTGGAGGAGGAGAGGGGTGTACATTACATGGGACTGCAGGCTGGAGGGGGAGAGGGATGTACATTACATGAGACTGCAGGCTGGAGGAGGAGAGGGGTGTACATTACATGGGACTGCAGGCTGGAGGGGGAGAGGGGTGTACATTACATGGGACTGCAGGCTGGAGGAGGCGAGGGGTGTACATTACATGGGACTGCAGGCTGGAGCAGGAGAGGGGTGCACATTACATGGGACTGCAGGCTGGAGGAGGAGAGGGGTGTACATTACATGGGACTGCAGGCAGGAGGAGGAGAGGGGTGTACATTACATGGGACTGCAGGCTGGAGGAGGAGAGGAGTGTACATTACATGGGACTGCAGGCTGGAGGGAGGAGATGGGTGTACATTACATGGGACTGCAGGCTGGAGGAGGAGAGGAGTGTACATTACATGGGACTGCAGGCTGGAGGAGGAGAGGGGTGTACATTACATGGGACTGCAGGCTGGAGGGAGGAGAGGGGTGTACATTACATGGGACTGCAGGCTGGAGGAGGAGAGGGGTGTACATTACATGGGACTGCAGGCTGGAGGAGGAGAGGGGTGTACATTACATGGGACTGCAGGGTGGAGGAGGAGATGGGTGTACATTACATGGGACTGCAGGCTGGAGGAGGAGAGGAGTGTACATTACATGGGACTGCAGGCTGGAGGAGGAGAGGGGTGTACATTACATGGGACTGCAGGCTGGAGGGAGGAGAGGGGTGTACATTACATGGGACTGCAGGCTGGAGGAGGAGAGGGGTGTACATTACATGGGACTGCAGGCTGGAGGAGGAGAGGGGTGTACATTACATGGGACTGCAGGGTGGAGGAGGAGATGGGTGTACATTACATGGGACTGCAGGCTGGAGGAGGAGAGGTGTGTACATTACATGGGACTGCAGGCTGGAGGGGGAGAGGGGTGTACATTACATGGGACTGCAGGCTGGAGGAAGAGAGGTGTGTACATTACATGGGACTGCAGGCTGGAGGAGGAGAGGTGTGTACATTACATGGGACTGCAGGCTGGAGGAGGAGAGGGGTGTACATTACATGGGACTGCAGGCTGGAGGGGGAGAGGGGTGTACATTACATGGGACTGCAGGTGGAGGAGGAGAGGGGTGTACATCACATGGGACTGCAGTCTGAAGGAGGAGAGGGGTGTACATTACATGGGACTGCAGGCTGGAGGAGGAGAGGGGTGTACATTACATGGGACTGCAGGCTGGAGGGGGAGAGGGGTGTACATTACATGGGACTGCACATGGCAGGGGGGGGGACATTACATGGGACTGCAGGCTGGAGGAGGAGAGGGGTGTACATTACATGGGACTGCAGGCTGGAGGAGGAGAGGGGTGTACATTACATGGGACTGCAGGCTGGAGGAGGAGAGGGGTGTACATTACATGGAACTGCAGGCTGGAGGGAGGAGAGGGGTGTACATTACATGGGACTGCAGGCTGGAGGAGGAGAGGGGTGTACATTACATGGGGCTGCAGGCTGGAGGAGGAGAGGGGTGTACATTACATGGGACTGCAGGCTGGTGGAGGAGAGGTGTGCACATTACATGGGACTGCAGGCTGGTGGAGGAGAGGGGAGTACATTACATGGGACTGCAGGCTGGAGGAGGAGAGGGTGTACATTACATGGGACTGCAGGCTGGAGGAGGAGAGGGGTGTACATTACATGGGACTGCAGGATGGAGGGGGAGAGGGGTGTACATTACATGGGACTGCAGGCTGGAGGTGGAGAGGGGTGTACATTACATGGGACTGCAGGCTGGAGGAGGAGAGGGGTGTACATTACATGGGACTGCAGGGGGGAGGGATATACATTACATAGGACTGCAGGCTGGAGGAGGAGAGGGGAGTACATTACATGGGACTGCAGGCTGGAGGAGGAGAGGGGTGTACATTACATGGGACTGCAGGCTGGAGGAGGAGAGGGGTGTACATTACATGGGACTGCAGTCTGGAGGAGGAGAGGGGTGTACATTACATGGGACTGCAGTCTGGAGGAGGAGAGGGGTGTACATTACATGGGACTGCAGGCTGGAGGAGGAGAGGGGTGTACATTACATGGGACTGCAGGCTGGAGGAGGAGAGGGGTGTACATTACATGGGACTGCAGGCTGGAGGAGGAGAGGGGTGTACATTACATGGGACTGCAGGCTGGAGGTATGAGCGGGCTGTACATTACATGGGACTGCAGGCTGGAGGAGGAGAAGGGTGTACATTACATGGGACTGCAGGCTGGAGGAGGAGAGGGGTGTACATTACATGGGACTGCAGGCTAGAGGAGGAGCGAGGTGAACATTACATGGGGCTGCAGGCTGGAGGAGGAGATGGGTGTACATTACATGGGACTGAAGGCTGGAGGAGGAGAAGGGTGTACATTACATGGGACTGCAGGCTGGAGGAGGAGAGGGGTGTACATTACATGGGACTGCAGGCTAGAGGAGGAGCGAGGTGAACATTACATGGGGCTGCAGGCTGGAGGAGTAGAGGGGTGTACATTACATGAGACTGCAGGCTGGAGGAGTAGAGGGGTGTACATTACATGAGACTGCAGGCTGGAGGAGGAGAGGGGTGTACATTACATGGGACTGCAGGCTGGAGGAGGAGAGGGGTGTACATTACATGGGACTGCAGGAGGGGGAGAGGGGTGTACATTACATGGGACTGCAGGATGGAGGAGGAGAGGGGTGTACATTACATGGGACTGCAGGCTGGAGGAGGAGAGGGTTTACATTACATGGGACTGCAGGCTGGAGGAGGAGAGGGTTTACATTACATGGGACTGCAGGCTGGAGGGAGGAGAGGGATGTACATTACATGAGACTGCAGGCTGGAGGAGGAGAGGGGTGTACATTACATGGGACTGCAGGCTGGAGGAGGAGAGGGGTGTACATTACATGGGACTGCAGGCTGGAGGAGGAGAGGGGTGTACATTACATGAGACTGCAGGCTGGAGGAGGAGAGGGGTGTACATTACATGGGGCTGCAGGCTGGAGGGGGAGAGGGGTGTACATTACATGAGACTGCTGGCTGGAGGAGGAGAGGGGTGTACATTACATGGGGCTGCAGGCTGGAGGGGGAGAGGGGTGTACATTACATGGGACTGCAGGCTGGAGGAGGAGAGGGGCGTACATTACATGAGACTGCAGGCTGGAGGAGGAGAGGGGTGTACATTACATGGGGCTGCAGGCTGGAGGGGGAGAGGGGTGTACATTACATGGGACTGCAGGCTGGAGGGGGAGAGGGGTGTACATTACATGGGACTGCAGGCTGGAGGAGGAGAGGGGTGTACATTACCTGGGACTGCAGGCTGGAGGAGGAGAGTGGTGCACATTACATGGGACTGCAGGATGGAGGGAGGAGAGGGATGTACATTACATGGGACTGCAGGCTGGAGGAGGAGAGGGGTGTACATTACATGGGACTGCAGGCTGGAGGAGGAGAGGGGTGTACATTACATGGGACTGCAGGCTGGAGGAGGAGAGGGGTGTACATTACATGGGACTGCAGGCTGGAGGAGGAGAGGGGTGTACATTACATGGGACTGCAGGCAGGAGGTGGAGAGGGGTGTACATTACATGGGACTGCAGGCTGGAGGTGGAGAGGGGTGTACATTACATGGGACTGCAGGCTGGAGGTGGAGAGGGGTGTACATTACATGGGACTGCAGGCTGGAGGTGGAGAGGGGTGTACATTACATGGGACTGCAGGCTGGAGGTGGAGAGGGATGTACATTACATGGGACTGCAGGCTGCAGGAGGAGAGGGGTGTACATTACATGGCACTGCAGGCTGGAGTAGGAGAGGGGTGTACATTACATGGGACTGCAGGCTGGAGGAGGAGAGGGGTGTACATTACATGGGACTGCACATGGCGGGGGGGACATTACATGGGACTGCACATGGCGGGGGGTACATTACATGGGACTGCACATGGCGGGGGGGACATTACATGGGACTGCACATGGCGGGGGGTACATTACATGGGATTACACATGGCGGGGGGACATTACATGGGACTGCACATGGCGGGGGGGACATTACATGGGACTGCACATGGCGGGGGGTGTACATTATATGGGACTGCACATGGCGGGGGGGGACATTACATGGGACTGCACATGGCGGGGGGTACATTACATGGGATTACACATGGCGGGGGGACATTACATGGGACTGCACATGGCGGGGGGGACATTACATGGGACTGCACATGGCGGGGGGTGTACATTATATGGGACTGCACATGGCGGGGGGTGTACATTACATGGGACTGCACATGGTGGGGGTGTACATTACATGGGACTGCACATGGTGGGGGGGACATTACATGGGACTGCACATGGTGGGGGGGACATTACATGGGACTGCACATGGCGGGAGGACATTACATGGGACTGCACATGGCAGGGGGTGTACATTACATGGGACTGCACGTGGCAGGGGGTGTACATTACATGGGACTGCACATGGCAGGGGGTGTACATTACATGGGACTGCACATGTCGGGGGGGACATTACATGGGACTGCACATGGCGGGGGGGACATTACATGGGACTGCACATGGCGGGGGGGGACATTACCTGGGACTGCACATGGCGGGGGGGACATTACATGGGACTGCACATGGCGGGGGGGACATTACATGGGACTGCACATGGCGGGGGGGTACATTACATGGGACTGCACATGGCGGGGGGGTACATTACATGGGACTGCACATGGCGGGGGGGTACATTACATGGGACTGCACATGGCGGGGGGGACATTACATGGGACTGCACATGGCGGGGGGGACATTACATGGGACTGCACATGGCAGGGGGGGGTACATTACCTGGGACTGCACATGGCAGGGGGGACATTACATGGGACTGCACATGGCGGGGGGGACATTACATGGGACTGCACATGGCGGGGGGGGACATTACATGGGACTGCACATGGCGGGGGGGGACATTACATGGGACTGCACATGGCGGGGGGGACTGCACATGGCGGGGGGGACATTACATGGGACTGCACATGGCGGGGGGGACATTACAAGGGACTGCACATGGCGGGGGGACATTACATGGGACTGCACATGGCGGGGGGGACATTACATGGGACTGCACATGGCGGGGGGACATTACATGGGACTGCACATGGCGGGGGGGGACAGTACATGGGACTGCACATGGCGGGGGGGGGACAGTACATGGGACTGCACATGGCGGGGGGGGGACAGTACATGGGACTGCACATGGCGGGGGGGACATTACATGGGACTGCACATGGCGGGGGGGGATACATTACATGGGACTGCACATGGCGGGGGGGACATTACATGGGACTGCACATGGCGGGGGGGATACATTACATGGGACTGCACATGGCGGGGGGGACAGTACATGGGACTGCACATGGCGGGGGGGACATTACATGGGACTGCACATGGCGGGGGGACATTACATGGGACTGCACATGGCGGGGGGGACAGTACATGGGACTGCACATGGCGGGGGGGACATTACATGGGACTGCACATGGCGGGGGGACATTACATGGGACTGCACATGGCGGGGGGGACATTACATGGGACTGCACATGGCGGGGGGACATTACATGGGACTGCACATGGCGGGGGGGACATTACATGGGACTGCACATGGCGGGGGGGGATACATTACATGGGACTGCACATGGCGGGGGGGACAGTACATGGGACTGCACATGGCGGGGGGTGTACATTACATGGGGCTGCACATGCCGGGGGGACATTACATGGGACCGCACATGGCCGGGGGGACATTACATGGGACTGCACATGGCGGGGGGGACATTACATGGGACTGCACATGGCGGGGGGTGTACATTACATGGGGCTGCACATGGCGGGGGGACATTACATGGGGCTGCACATGGCGGGGGGGACATTACATGGGACTGCACATGGCGGGGGGGATACATTACATGGGACTGCACATGGCGGGGGGGACAGTACATGGGACTGCACATGGCGGGAGGGACATTACATGGGACTGCACATGGCGGGGGGGGATACATTACATGGGACTGCACATGGCGGGGGGGACAGTACATGGGACTGCACATGGCGGGGGGGACATTACATGGGACTGCACATGGCGGGGGGACATTACATGGGACTGCACATGGCGGGGGGGACAGTACATGGGACTGCACATGGCGGGGGGGACATTACATGGGACTGCACATGGCGGGGGGACATTACATGGGACTGCACATGGCGGGGGGGACATTACATGGGACTGCACATGGCGGGGGGACATTACATGGGACTGCACATGGCGGGGGGGACAGTACATGGGACTGCACATGGCGGGGGGGACATTACATGGGACTGCACATGGCGGGGGGGGATACATTACATGGGACTGCACATGGCGGGGGGGACAGTACATGGGACTGCACATGGCGGGGGGTGTACATTACATGGGGCTGCACATGCCGGGGGGACATTACATGGGACCGCACATGGCCGGGGGGACATTACATGGGACTGCACATGGCGGGGGGGACATTACATGGGACTGCACATGGCGGGGGGTGTACATTACATGGGGCTGCACATGGCGGGGGGACATTACATGGGGCTGCACATGGCGGGGGGGACATTACATGGGACTGCACATGGCGGGGGGACATTACATGGGGCTGCACATGGCGGGGGGGACATTACATGGGACTGCACATGGCGGGGGGGACATTACATGGGACTGCACATGGCGGGGGGGGTACATTACATGGGACTGCACCTGGCGGGTGGGACATTACATGGGGCTGCACATGGCGGGGGGGACATTACATGGGACTGCACATGGCGGGGGGGACATTACATGGGACTGCACATGGCGGGGGGACATTACATGGGACTGCACATGGCGGGGGGTGTACATTACATGGGACTGCACATGGCGGGGGGTGTACATTACATGGGACTGCACATGGCGGGGGGGATATTACATGGGACTGCACATGGTGGGGTGTACATTACATGGGACTGCACATGGTGGGGTGTACATTACATGGGACTGCACATGGCAGGGGGTACATTACATGGGACTGCACATGGCGGGGGGGACACTACATCTTCCCTGTAATCTCCTCCGGTCTCTGGATTTCTCTTCTTCCTCCTCAGGTTCTTACAATCCAGAATCTTCTATATCGGAGAATATTCCGGAGCGACTCATCAAGGATGGAGAGAGGGGGAGACAAGATGGCGGAGAGCGTCCTGCGCCTCACCCTAGAGATCCTGTACCGGCTGACAGGAGAGGTGAGAGCCCCCCATATCATGTGGTGGTGGGGGATGGGACATGGATGTGGGGATATTATCCCGCTGTCTCCCCATAACCAGGATTACACATTAGTGAAGAAGACGTCTAGTGAGCGCTGTCCGGCCCCTGTGTATGAAGAATGGGGGGGACCCCTGCGCCCCATCCCCCGGCCTCACCCCCTGATACATGACCAGATCCTAGAACTGACCATGAAGATGACGGAGCTGCTGACTGGAGAGGTGACACTGCTGGGAATGCTGGGACATGATCCAGTAATGGAGGCTCCGGGGGATGACTGTAGCCATTGTGTGTGTCAGGTTCCTATAAGGTGTCAGGATGTGGCCGTCTATTTCTCCATGGAGGAGTGGGAGTATGTAGAAGGACACAAGGAGCGCTACCAGGAGCCGCGGAGCCTGACATCACCAGGTAATAGACAGGACTATAGACACGTGTCCCCCCAGGTGAGGAGTGTGAGGAGGACGTCCCGGCACGTGTCCCCCCAGGTGAGGAGTGTGAGGAGGACGCCCCGGCACGTGTCCCTCCAGGTGAGGAGTGTGAGGAGGACGCCCCGGCACATGTCCCCCCAGGTGAGGAGTGTGAGGAGGACGCCCCGGCACATGTCCCCCCAGGTGAGGAGTGTGAGGAGGACGCCCCGGCACATGTCCCCCCAGGTGAGGAGTGTGAGGAGGACGCCCCGGCACATGTCCCCCCAGGTGAGGAGTGTGAGGAGGACGCCCCGGCACATGTCCCCCCGGGTGAGGAGTGTGAGGAGGACGCCCCGGCACCTGTCCCCCCAGGTGAGGAGTGTGAGGAGGACACCCCGGCACATGTCCCCCCAGGTGAGGAGTGTGAGGAGGACGCCCCGGCACATGTCCCCCCAGGTGAGGAGTGTGAGGAGGACACCCCGGCACATGTCCCCCCAGGTGAGGAGTGTGAGGAGGACGCCCCGGCACATGTCCCCCCAGGTGAGGAGTGTGAGGAGGACGCCCCGGCACATGTCCCCCCAGGTGAGGAGTGTGAGGAGGACGCCCCGGCACGTGTCCCCCCAGGTGAGGAGTGTGAGGAGGACGCCCCGGCACGTGTCCCCCCAGGTGAGGAGTGTGAGGAGGACGCCCCGGCACATGTCCCTCCAGGTGAGGAGTGTGAGGAGGACGCCCCGGCACATGTCCCCCCAGGTGAGGAGTGTGAGGAGGACGCCCCGGCACATGTCCCCCCCAGGTGAGGAGTGTGAGGAGAACGCCCCGGCACATGTCCCCCCCAGGTGAGGAGTGTGAGGAGGACGCCCCAGCACATGTCCCCCCAGGTGAGGAGTGTGAGGAGGACGCCCCGGCACATGTCCCCCCAGGTGAGGAGGACGCCCCGGCACGTGTCCCCCCAGGTGAGGAGTGTGAGGAGGACGCCCCGGCACATGTCCCCCCAGGTGAGGAGTGTGAGGAGGACGCCCCGGCACATGTCCCCCCAGGTGAGGAGTGTGAGGAGGACGCCCCAGCACATGTCGCCTCAGGTGAGGAGTATAAGGAGGACGCCCCGGCACATGTCCCCCCAGGTGAGGAGTGTGGGGAGGACGCCCCGGCACATGTCCCCCAGGTGAGGAGGACGCCCCGGCACATGTCCCCCCAGGTGAGGAGTGTGAGGAGGACGCCCCGGCACATTTCCCCCCAGGTGAGGAGTGTGAGGAGGACGCCCCGGCACATGTCCCCCCAGGTGAGGAGGACGCCCCGGCACGTGTCCCCCCAGGTGAGGAGTGTGAGGAGGACGCCCCGGCACGTGTCCCCCCAGGTGAGGAGTGTGAGGAGGACGCCCCGGCACGTGTCCCCCCAGGTGAGGAGTGTGAGGAGGACGCCCCGGCACGTGTCCCCCCAGGTGAGGAGTGTGAGGAGGACGCCCCGGCACATGTCCCCCCAGGTGAGGAGGACGCCCGGCACGTGTCCCCCCAGGTGAGGAGTGTGAGGAGGACGCCCCGGCACATGTCCCCCCAGGTGAGGAGGACGCCCCGGCACGTGTCCCCCCAGGTGAGGAGGATGCCCCGGCACGTGTCCCCCCAGGTGAGGAGGACGCCCCGGCACGTGTCCCCCCCAGGTGAGGAGGACGCCCCGGCACATGTCCCCCCAGGTGAGGAGTGTGAGGAGGACGCCCCGGCACATGTCCCCCCAGGTGAGGAGTGTGAGGAGGACGCCCCGGCACGTGTCCCCCCAGGTGAGGAGTGTGAGGAGGACGCCCCGGCACGTGTCCCCCCAGGTGAGGAGTGTGAGGAGGACGCCCCGGCACATGGCCCCCCAGGTGAGGAGGACGCCCCGGCACGTGTCCCCCCAGGTGAGGAGTGTGAGGAGGATGCCCCGGCACGTGTCCCCCCCAGGTGAGGAGTGTGAGGAGGACGCCCCGGCACATGTCCCCCCAGGTGAGGAGTCACCGCTCACAGAGGAGGAAACCTCCAGGAGGAGAGCAGATGACAGGAGATGGAAGGACGAGTCTCCAGGGTTTGGGATCTTCTCCTAGTTTAATGTTCCTCACACTATTCCCCGGCCGCAGCCTCTTCATACAGGACATTACTGCCCCCTCCTCCCCTCTAGGTCATGCAGCTATCGGGGGACTTGGGAGGGATTCTGAGGTCGCTGTCTCGCTTATCTCCTTGGAATCTGGAGGTCACTGCCAGGAGACCACCAGGCGCCTCCTTATGGAGCAGTTTTCCGGGCAGCGACCGCTGATCCGACTGCACCAAACACACCAGCGCCTCCTGCTGGAGGGACAGGATCCGAGCATAGACAGAGGGCGGACCGCACAGGTCCGGGGTCACAGTCTGGGGACAGGACAAGCAGCACAAGAGTCCAGGAACTAGTACAAAGCCACAATCTGAGGTGAAACATGGAGGTATCTCCTCACCAATACAGGAAGCAGTGGAGCTCAGAACCTTCTGCTCCGGCTCCTTCCTGTAACTGCCCCACAGAGACCTGAGATATAAAGTTGAAGAGTTTCTTAAAGACACATCACCTCTGTATGCCAGGAACGCAGCGTATTGCCCCCCGTCCAGTATAAACAGTGTAGGGAGAGGATGGGGCAGATGTGGTCAGATGGGTCTCCGTGTTCTAATGATGGACGGCAATGTCTTCTCTCCTTTCAGTTGCTTAATAATTTACCTACAAGTCTTCCACATTGTATTTATTTTTACTTGTTTTACATTATATTATTTTTTGTCAGATAACAACACGAGGAGCTCAGAGGAACATCTGATGTCTTCTGCCTGTAATGATCCTGGTACCACACAAGATACATATGAAGCGCAGACCATGACCCCGGATATACCCCCAGCCCCTCACAGGGAAGACCCCTCATCTGATCCTATTGTATGTCAAGAATGTGGTAAATCGTTTACTCACAAGCAAAATTTTCTTCGACATCAGAGAATCCACACAGGAGAGAAGCCTTTTTCATGTTCGGAATGTGGGAAGTGTTTTATCCAGAAAGCGGGTCTCATTGAACATCAAACAATTCACACAGGGACAAAGCCATATTCCTGCTCTAAATGTGAAAAACATTTTAATAGGAAATACCATCTTGTTTTACATCAGAGAACTCACACAGGGGAGAAGCCCTATTCATGCTCACAGTGTAGCGAGTGTTTTACCACCAAATATTATCTCAATAGACATCAGAGTCTTCACACGGGGGAGAAGCCGTATTCATGTTCAGAATGTGGGAAATGTTTTTACCAGAAATCACACTTGGATACACATCTTAAAATTCACTCAGGGGAGAAACCATTTTCATGTTCGGAGTGTAGCAAATGTTTTTATATAAAAGAGGCTCTTGTAAGACATCAGAGAACTCACACAGGGGAGAAGCCATTCTCATGTTCAGAATGTGGGAAATGTTATACTCAGAAAGCGGGTCTTATTGAACATCAAAAAATTCACACAGGGGCAAAGCCATATTCCTGCCCCAAATGCGAAAAACATTTTACTAGGAAATCCTATCTTGTTTCACATCAGAGAATTCACACAGGGGAGAAGCCGTATTCCTGCAATCAATGTGGGAAATGTTTTACCACCAAATATTATCTCAATGGACATAAGAGACTTCACACAGAAGATCGACCATTTTCATGCTCGGAGTGTAGCAAATGTTTTTATATAAAAGCGGATCTTGTAAGACATCAGAGAACTCACACAGGAGAGAAACCATTTTCATGCTCAGAATGTGGGAAATGTTATACTCAGAAAACAAGTCTCGCTATTCATCAGAGAACTCACACAGGAGAGCAACCATTTGTATGCTCAGAATGTGGGAAATGTTTTACCAAGAAATCAAATCTTGTTCAACACCAGAGAACTCACACAGGGGGGAAGCCAATCTAGTGCTCAGAATGTGGGATAATGTGTTCCCTAGAGTTTTCCCAAGTCTTGGTTAGACAGAAAATTCACACATGACAGTCAGCATTTTCTTTTTTTAAAAGTTTTTTTAAAAAATGGTTCAGCCTCTGTGTCATTGGAGTATGAGGTCCGCTTATAGTAACCAGCGCTGTGTGTATGAGCCCATGGAAATACATGGGGCCGCGTGAAATCTGCAATCGCCAATAAACATCTGGGATCCTACTTCTAATGTTATGGATATTACTAACAATCGCAACCAACCTTCGTACCTTAGAGGTACCCTGTAGTCCAATAATATATCTGAGAATCTGAGCCCATGGATTCTTTGTGTCCACATTATATAATATATATTTGTTTATTAATATCCAATTTGGAGCAGAGATCAATACAAATCAATAAGATCAAAGATAAAGTAAACTTCCTGCTGAGAATGAATGTAGAGAAAGGCGTCCGGTCATGTAACATGGCAAAAAAATTACCTGCCTTCTCACAAAATCCAGGGGTCTCCCCAAAATTCACAGGTCATTATCCAACCCCCAGGGAGCCCTGTAGTCGCCGGAGTTGGCTGAGTGACTGAACAACTTTCTTCAGCGGCCAAGCGTCAGTCACTGTCAATTATGACCCCGAAACGCGTTGTGTTTTCGAGTTAATAAAACATTACGAGAATCCTACGACCTCCTGACTTCCTGTGTTTGATCTAGACGGGTGCGATCTGTCGACTTGTCCTAAGGCAGCACCTATCAGTTATGAAGCCGAAATGCCTGATAGTAACACGTCCTATTTCGGGAGCCTCACTCTTACTCTTTCCTCCAGTATATTTTTCGTAGGATACTCTATGAGCGCTCTTCTCGCCCCCTCTCCTGCCTCGCTACTTGTCCTTTATTCTATTGAATAATACAATCAAACTGACGGTGCAGCAGTGCGGGCGCCTGCACTTATACAAACATCTAGCGTATTTTGAGGATAATGATGTGTTTTCTACAGAAAACCTCTTTGCTGGGAACATCCCCCTGTATCACCGTATTGTGGACGACCATTTCATCGAAGGGTCGGGAATAGAAGAAAGTTTTTCCCAGTCCCTGACATATTTAAATACAATGAACATGTAATCTACATCCAAGTTCAGAGATGGAGAAATGCATTTTCCTAGATGTAAAAGAGAAAATACAAAATAATAAAATCCTCCGTGTAGAAAAAAAAAACACATGGAATTCATTCATTTTTACATTTTTCTAGGTACCATCCAGAACATGTAAAAAAAATAGACGTTCCCTAAGGACGATTTCTACGATTAAGGCTACATTCACACACATGTATGGGGGACGTTTCACCAGTAATTCTGTTTCCATTAGTCCATCGTGATGGCCCAACCTGGAGGATGCCCCTTGACCTCTGTAGGGACAGGAAGAAGAGAGGATACAACTTAATTTTTATTCAGTATGATATAGCAGCACATACATGGTACAACAAACAAGGGAGGGTAATAAGCATGCCGTCATGGTGGACCAATGGAAACAGAACTACCGGTGAGTACTAATTCCCCATTTCCATGATGGTCCAACCTGGAGATTTACAAAATAAGTAGCCAAGATAGTGGAGGACTACAGCTTGTAGCACCTTACTACCAAAGGGCAGGTCCTGGGAGCTGGGCAAGTCAAAGTGGTAATGGTGGAAGGGGATGACCAGGTTGCGGCCTTGCATACTTGCTGACCTGGCACGGTTGGAGTGTGCTTTAATGTTGGGAGGAACTGATTTCCCCTGTTCCATATAACGGAATGCAATAGCAGATCAAAGCCATCTTGCGATGGTCGTCTTGGACACCTTCCTTCACTTGTTCTTTCCCTGAAATTAAAGAGGACCTGTCACCTAAAATTTCGGCACTAGGAGATGTTACTAAAGTGCACAGCTCCTAGTGCTTGAACAAACGCCGCAGTGTTAGAGTGATAGCGTTACCGGAAACCTCCAGTAACACTATCTAACACTGCGGTGGGGTACAATGTAATCATCGGACCGCTCGCAAAGCGGTCTGATGTATTCATGAGGGGGCGTGGATAGGGGGCGGTGACTGCCGCATGACGCGTCGTAGTCACCGCTGGCCTATGGAGCAAGCGGGGCAGTCCGGGGAAAAGGCAGCGCCTCAGACAATCCCCTCATGAATACATCGTATAGCTTTGCAGTGGTCCGACGATTACACTGTACCCCACCGCAGTGTTAGATACCCTTACCGGATGGCTCTTTAATAGATATAGCCTGAACTCTCCCAATCTCCCAGCTGAGGTGACTGCTATCAGTAATGATGTTTTGAAAGTTACATCTCGGATGTTGGCGTTTTCTATAGCCTCATACGCATCCTTACAGAGGGCGTCAAGCAGGATAGTGAGATCCCAGGTTGGCACCTGCCTGAGCATTTGGGGCCTTATACTGGAAGCAGCGGCTATAGATCTTTTGATCCACCTGTGATCAGCGAGGGAATGGTAAAGAAAGGCGCTAAGAGCGGACATTTCTACCTTTTAAGGTACTCATTGAAAGTCCAAGTTCCAGACCTGCTTGCAAGTCCAATACCTAAAAGATATTGGAATTATTTTAAGACGGTGGTTCGTCAATACAAGAGCCATGGATTTCAGAAGCAGGTACCAGCTCTTCTTGGGTCAATGACGACAGATTAGTATCACCCTGGCCCTGTCCTGGAGAATTTTTCTTAGCACCCTTTCTACTAAGGGAATAGGGGGAAGGTGTAAGAGAGAGGCTTGTGCCATACATGACTGAATACGTCTAGATGTTCTTCCAATGAATAGAAAAGATGGCACTTTGAGTTGTTCCTTATGGTGAAGAGGTCCCCTTCTGGAGAACCCCATATGTGGTTATGTGGAGGAAGATCTCCTGATTTAGACACCATAGGAAAATCCGTTTTCATATTTAGATCCTCTCAAGCGGTAAGTTGCTAATATTGAGAGTGTGTTTCTTTCTGCCAAAGAGAAGAAGGTACGAGCTAGGGCGTAGAGTGCTGGAGATCTGGTTCCCCCCGGCATCTGAAGAAGGATACTGACGAGGTGTTGTCCGACAGAATATGAATATGACGGTCTGTCAGGTAAGAGGTGTATTACTTTAAGGCTTTCAACAGTCAAGATACAGCCCCACCACCAACTACAGTCAATATAGAGCCCCCATCATCCCACCCCCCCACAAACAATATACATCCCTCCTCCCATACAATTAATATACAGCCCCATCATCCCCTGCACACTCTATATACAGAATCCATCCCCCATTCCAGTCTATTCATATTTGCAGCAACCGAATAATCAATAAACATTCCCACTCACAATTTAATAATCATTCCCCCCAATCAATAAAATTTGTAATCACCTGGCTGTTCCTACGCCGATGCTGTCTCTCTTCTCCCAGTTCTTCTGCCGGGTTGTGCAGGGACGCAGCCGGTGTATGAAGATGTCGTCACACTCTGCCTGGGTCCTCCACACTCTAGGGAGCGTCTTGTCTGCCTTGTCTTAACACAGGTGCCATTGATAAGTGTTTGCCAGGACCGTACTTCTGGTGGGTGATTTAGGCAGCTGCCCGAGTCACCCACCTGTAAAGCCAATGGCAGGGGCCCTGGACAATTGCCTTATTATTTCACTGCATTTTGCCGGCCCTGGTTCCATTCCTGATTGTCTAATAATCTGGTCTGATTCCACCAAAATCACATCTGAATTTGTCAACTTTCTTAACAATAATGCATATAATCTCAAATTCACTTTTTCCTCTTCTATCACTGAAATACCATTTCTGGATGTCCGCTTCATAGACAACATAGATCCGGATTTATACACTTCACATTAACATTAGAATTAATCTAATAAACATGATTTAGGCTGCTCTACCCCCTTCAGACGCTTCCGTTGCGTCAAGACGTGAGGGACCTGAACCAAGCCTTCACTAAGTTCATATGGAGGGGAAAAAGAGCAAGGATATCCCAGAATACTAATAAAGACTGAAGACTAATACACACCAAAACCTCAGGGGGGATAATTTCCCTGAAGTGAAGTGATATAATTTACGGTGTCTCGCGAGACATATTATAGACTGGAACCAGGGAACCAATAATTATTCCAGCCCAGCATTGGAACAGGCGCAGCTGGGGGAGTGCGGCCTGGTCCCAGCATTAGATACTCCATACACCAAGTTACTAATGAAGACAAAGAGATGTGTCCTCCTGGAGGACACCATAGCGACCTGGATAGTACTAAGAAAACAATTCCGCTAATCCTACCAAATATCTAAACATCTTACACTGTGGGATAACCCGGACTCCAGGCAGGCAGAACCAGCAGATTATTTATTCAGTGGCGAGAAAAGGGAATTCACAAACTACGTTAACTGGTTCATCCGACCGATCACGACTTAAACAACTACAGGGACTTACACAGGAATTTTATTTATCTGACATACAGGAATTTTCCTATGCACAGGTGACTGTGTTCTGTTCATGAAGAGTGGGGGGGAAATGACCTCTAACACATTCGATAGTTTACTGGGTGGGACAGGGTTAAAATGATCTATTTCCCTTTTGTACATATTAATAAGTAGAAAGGAGGGTAGTTTAGAAACGCCACTTGATTTCCTGTACTGGGAGAAGAGTATGGGGATGAATGGAGCGTCCTCTGGTATTCTACATGGTTGGGCGGTGGTCCACAGACACATTCTGAGGGAGTAATGCAGGCAGCCCTATGTGCTTTTAATAAAGCAGCATCAGCATCCCGACCAGACAGGATAACGAAATGTCAATCATGTGAGGCGCCCCTGGTAGCATGCCATATAGGCCAGAAACACGAGACCATATAGACAAGGTTTACTTCGTTACCTTACTGATACCAGCCCTGGCTCTACTCTTTCACTCTATGGCACCACTAGATGCAGAAGATGAGACCAGAAGGCCCCTAGCACCCACTGTCCATATTACACTATTAGTAGCCAAGAGGTGCCTGTAGAACCACTGGTTGGAACAGGCACTCCCTACTTGGGCATAGGCCTTATTACACATTCAATACTATCTGGAAGTGGATAAAGTAGAAACGGAGCATTTAGGAAATAAACGCACCAAGTCCCAGTCTCAGTCAAAAAGAATGGTATCATAAAGCAAATATTAGAGGTACGCTGGGCAGGCTGAAAGCCTGAGGCATGGATGAAGATCTGGGGCAGTGATGAAGGTCTGAGGCAGGATGAAAGCCTGAGGCAGGGATGAAGATCTGAGGCAGGGATGAAGATCTGAGGCATTGATGAAGTTCTGGGGCAGTGATGAAGTTCTGGGGCATTGATGAAGATCTGAGGCATTGATGGAGATCTGAGGCATTGATGGAGATCTGAGGCATTGATGGAGATCTGAGGCATTGATGGAGATCTGAGGCATTGATGGAGATCTGAGGCATTGATGGAGATCTGAGGCATTGATGGAGATCTGAGGCATTGATGAAGGATTGAGGCAGGGATGAAGTCACTTGGGTAACTTAGAAATCTCATGTTCCAAATTTGGGCCTATCTCCCTCTCTCCTCACCAGAATATGTGTGATTGATACCATCTGAGTCATAGTGGAAGTCTTCATGCAGATCCCTTACCGCTCGTCACCGTGATCTGCGCTTAGATGACGTTCACTATAAATAGTGTAATACGCACCAGTTGGTTTTATGTGTAACAGGCGCAGGTTGTGTCTCGGATTTATTTTATGAAGTAAAGGATTTGATTGCACTTCTGCTTACTGGTGGATTGTGACTCCTCCTTATACAAGGTTTATCTGTATAATAACAATGGTACATACAGTATATACACACACATACATCTTTGTTAACCAACCACCAAATAAAGCAGATTAAAAAAAAAAAAACTTTGGAGGCAGAGCCCGAACTATAAGGAAGAGGAGTGACAGATGGAGGCAAAGGGAGAAACTTCTCGCTCCTTTACTTACGAGGGTGGTTCAATAAGTACCTGTGTTAGAAATGAAGACACCATTTTTTCAAACATTTGTTTTTCAACATAGTCCCCTTTCAGAGAGATGCACTTCTCCCAACGTTCGTGCCATTTTTTTAACCCCTCCAAAAAATAGGATTTGTCAAACTCTCCAAAATACGCCTCTGTCTCGGCGATGACTTCCTCATTTGAGCTAAATTTTTTTTCCCACAAGCAATTTTTTCATGTTGGGGAACAAGAAAAAGTCGCAGGGAGAGAGATTGGGTGGGGGTGCGGCAGCAATTCATAACGCAATTTATGCAGTTTGATGGCAACAACTCCAGATGAATGCGCTTCTTATTTGCCAAATGCCGCCGTGTCTCCTTCAATTTTTTTTGTTGAAGCGTTCGTTCTTCCTTTTTCTAAAAAAAAAATCCATGACGATGACACTCTTTGCATCCCAAAAAATTGTCGCCATGACCTTTCTGGCCGATGGGACCATCTTCACCTTCTTTGGGGCAGATTCCATTGTTTTGATTGTTGCTTAGTTTCTAGTGTGTAATGATGAATCCAGGTTTCATGAACATTGACAACTCGACGCAAAAACTCCTTCAGATCTCCTTCAGACTATATACTACAGGGGGGTGGCTGGCTATATACTACAGGGGGGTGGCTGGCTATATACTACAGGGGCTGGCTGTATACACTGGGCGGACCGGTGCGGGGTGTCTGTTGGCACCGGACAGACCGCTGTGAGGTATCGGATGGTGTGAAATGGGCAGGTGTGAGGTGTCGGGTGGTGCTGGGCAGACCGGTGCGGGGTGTCGGTTGGCACCGGAAAGACTGCTGTGAGGTATCGGATGGTGTGGAATGGGCAGGTGTGAGGTGTTGGGTGGTGCGGGATGGACCGGTTTGAGGTGTCGTGTGGTGCAGCATGGACCGGTTTGAGATGTCAGGTGGTGTGATGCGGGACGGAGCGGTGTGTGGTGTCGGGCGGTGCGGTATGGACCGGTGTCAGATAGTGTGGTGTGGGACAAACCGGTGTGTGGTGTCGGGTGGTGTGGGACAGACCGGTGTGAGGTGTCGGGTGGTGTGGGACGCACTGGTGCAAAGTGTCGGCTGATGCTTTACAGACCGGGTTGAGATGTCGGGTGGTGCTGGGTGGACCGATGCGGGGTGTCGGTTGGCACCGGACAGACCGCTGTGAGGTATCGGATGGTGTGGAATGGGCAGGTGTGAGGTGTCGGGTGGTGCGGGATGGACTAGTGTGAGGAGTCAGGTGGTGCGGGATGGACCTGTGTGAGGTGACGGGTGGTGCGAAATGGACCTGTGTGAGGTGTCGGGTGGTGCGGGATGGACCTGTGTGAGGTGTCGGTGGTGCAGGATGGACCTGTGTGAGGTGTCGGTGGTGCAGGATGGACCTGTGTGAGGTGTCCTATGGTGCGGAATGGGCCAGTGTAAAGAGTCCGGTGGCGCGGGATGACCTGTGTGAGGTGTCGGGTGGTGCGGGATGGACAGGTGTAAGGTGTCGGGTGGTGCGGGATAAAATGGTGTGACGTGTCGGGTGGTGCGGGATGGACCGGTGTGAGGTGTCGGTGGTGCGGGACTGGTGTGAGGTGTCGGGTGGTGCAGGATGGACCGGTGTCAGGTGGTGTGGTGCGGGACAAACCGGTGTGTGGTGTCGGGTGGTGTGGGACAGACCGGTGTGAGGTGTCGGGTGGTGTGGGACGGACTGGTGCAAAGTGTCGGCTGATGCTTTACAGACCGGTTTGAGATGTCGTGTGGTGCTGGGCGGACCGATGCGGGGTGTCGGTTGGCACCGGACAGACCGCTGTGAGGTATCGGATGGTGTGGAATGGGCAGGTGTGAGGTGTCGGGTGGTGCGGGATGGACCGATGTGAGGTGTCGGGTGGTGCGGGATGGACTAGTGTGAGGTGACGGGTGGTGAGGGATGGACCTGTGTGAGGTGTCGGGTGGTGAGGGATGGACCTGTGTGAGGTGTCGGTGGTGCAGGATGGACCTGTGTGAGGTGTCGTATGGTGCGGGATGGACCTGTGTGAGGTGTCCTATGGTGCGGGATGGGCCAGTGTAAAGAGTCGGGTGGTGCGGGATGACCTGTGTGAGGTGTCGGGTGGTGCGGGATGGACAGGTGTAAGGTGTCGGGTGGTGCGGGATAAAATGGTGTGACGTGTCGGGTGGTGCGGGATGGACCGGTGTGAGGTGTCGGGTGGTGCGGGACTGGTGTGAGGTGTGGGGTGGTGCGGGATGGACCGGTGTCAGGTGGTGTGGTGCGGGACAAACCGGTGTGAGGTGTCGGGTGGTGTGGGACGGACTGGTGCAAAGTGTCGGCTGATGCGGGATGGACCGGTGTGAGGTGTCGGGTGGTGCGGGATGCACAGGTGTGAGGTGTCGGGTGGTGTGGGACGGACAGGTGTGAGGTGTCGGGTGGTGTGGGACGGACATGTGTGAGGTGTTGGGGGGTGTGGGATGGAATGGTGTAAGGCGTCTGGTGGTGCGGGATGGACCGGTGTGACGTGTCGGGTGGTGCGGGATGGACCGGTGTGAGGTATCGGGTATTGCAGGATGGACCAGTGTGAGGTGTCGGGTGGTGCGGGACTGGTGTGAGGTGTCGGGTGGTACGGGATGGACCAGTGTGAGGTGTTGGGGGGTGCGGGATGGACCGGTGGGAGCTGTCGAGTGGTGTGGGATGGACTGGTGTGAGCTGTCGAGTGGTGTGGGATGGACCGGTGTGAGGTGTTGGGTAGTGCGGGATGGACCGGTGTGAGGTGTCGGGTGGTGCGGGATGGACCGGTGTGAGGTGTCGGGTGGTGCGGGATGGACCAGTGTGAGGTGTTGCGGGGTGCGGGATGGACCGGTGTGAGCTTTCGAGTGGTGTGAGATGGACTGGTGTGAGCTGTCAAATGGTGTGGGATGGACCGGTGTGAGGTGTCGGGTGGTGCGGGATGTGAGGTGTTGGGGGTGTGGGATGGACCGGTGTGAGGTGTCGGGTGGTGCGGGATGTGAGGTGTTGGGAGGTGCGGGATGGACCGGTGTGAGGTGTCCGGTGGTGCGGGACAGACATGTGTGAGGTGTCGGGTGGTGCGGGATGTGAGGTATCGGGTGTAGCAGGATGGACCAGTGTGAGGTGTCAGGTGGTGCGGGACAGACATGTGTGAGGTGTCGGGTGGTGCGGGATGTGAGGTGTCGGGTGGTGCGGGACAGACCGGTGTGAGGTGTCAGGTGGTGCGGGACAGACATGTGTGAGGTGTCGGGTGGTGCGGGATGTACCGGTGTGAGGTGTTGGGGGGTGCGGGATGTGAGGTGTTGGGGGGTGCGGGATGTGAGGTGTCGGGTGGTGCGGGATGTGAGGTGTCGGGTGGTGCGGGATGTGAGGTGTCGGGTGGTGCGGGATGTGAGGTGTCGGGTGGTGCGGGATGGACCGGTGTGAGGTGTCGGGTGGTGCGGGATGTGAGGTGTCGGGTGGTGCGGGATTTGAGGTGTCGGGTGGTGCGGGACTTGAGGTGTCGGGTGGTGAGGGACTTGAGGTGTCGGGTGGTGAGGGACGGACTGGTGTGAGGTGTCGGGTGGTGTGGGATGGACTGGTGTGAGGTGTCGGGTGGTGTGGGATGGACTGGTGTGAGGTGTTGGGGGGTGCGGGATGGACTGGTGTGAGGTGTTGGGGGGTGCGGGATGGACCGGTGTGAGGTGTTGGGGGTGTGTGGGATGTGAGGTGTTTGGGGGTGCGGGATGGACCGGTGTGAGGTGTTGGGGGGGGTGCGGGATGGACCGGTGTGAGGTGTCGGGTGGTGCAGGATGGACTGGTGTGAGGTGCTGGGGGGTGCGGGATGGACTGGTGTGAGGTGTTGGGTGGTGCGGGATGGACCGGTGTGAGGTGTTGGGGGGGTGCGGGATGGACCGGTGTGAGGTGTTGGGGGGGTGCGGGATGGACCGATGTGAGGTGTTGGGGGGGTGCGGGATGGACCGGTGTAACGTGTCGGGTGTCACGGGATTGACCAATGTGAGGTATCGGGTGTTGTAGGATGGACCAGTGTGAGGTGTCAGGTGGTGCGGGACAGACGTGTGAGGTGTCGGGTGGTGGGGGATGTGAGGTGTTGGGTGGTGCGGGATGGACCTGTGTGAGGTGTCGGGTGGTGCGGGATGGACCGGTGTGAGGTGTCGGGTGGTGCGGGATGTGAGGTGTCGGGTGGTGCGGGATGGACCGGTGTGAGGTGTCAGGTGGTGCGGGACAGACATGTGTGAGGTGTTGGGTGGTACGGGATGTACCGGTGTGAGGTGTTGGGTGGTGCGGGATGTGAGGTGTTGGGTGGTGCGGGATGTGAGGTGTTGGGTGGTGCGGGATGTGAGGTGTCCGGTGGTGCGGGATGTGAGGTGTCGGGTGGTGCGGGATGGACCGGTGTGAGGTGTCGGGTGTCACGGGATTGACCGGTGTGAGGTATTGGGTGTTGCAGGATGGACCAGTGTGAGGTGTCAGGTGGTGCGGGACAGACATGTGTGAGGTGTCGGGTGGTGCGGGATGTGAGGTATCGGGTGTTGCAGGATGGACCAGTGTGAGGTGTCAGGTGGTGCGGGACAGACATGTGTGAGGTGTCGGGTGGTGCGGGATGTGAGGTGTCGGGTGGTGCGGGGCGGACCGGTGTGGGGTGTCAGGTGGTGCGGGACAGACATGTGTGAGGTGTCGGGTGGTGCGGGATGTACCGGTGTGAAGTGTTGGGGGGTGCGGGATGGGAGGTGTTGGGGGGTGCGGGATGGGAGGTGTTGGGGGGTGCGGGATGTGAGGTGGTCGGGTGGTGCGGGACGGACTGGTGTGAGGTGTTGGGGGGTGCGGGATGGACTGGTGTGAGGTGTTAGGGGGTGCGGGATGGACCGGTATGAGGTGTTGGGTGGTGCGGGATGTGAGGTGTCGGGTGGTGTGGGATGGACTGGTGTGAGGTATTGGGGGGTGCGGGATGGACCGATATGAGGTGTTGGGTGGTGCGGGATGTGAGGTGTTGGGGGGTGCGGAATGGACCGGTATGAGGTGTTGGGGGGTGTGGGATTTGAGGGGTTGGGTGGTGCGGGATGTGAGGTGTTGGGTGGTGCAGGATGTGAGGTGTTGGGTGGTGCAGGATGTGAGGTGATGGGGGGTGCGGGATGTGAGGTGATGGGGGGTGCGGGATGTGAGGTGTTGGGGGGTGCGGGATGTGAGGTGTTGGGGGGTGCGGGATGTGAGGGGTTGGGGGTTGCGGGATGTGAGGGGTTGGGTGGTGCGGGATGTGAGGGGTTGGGTGGTGCGGGATGTGAGGGGTTGGGTGGTGCGGGATGTGAGGTGTTGGGGGGTGCGGGATGTGAGGTGATGGGGGGTGCGGGATGTGAGGTGATGGGGGGTGCGGGATGTGAGGTGTTGGGTGGTGCAGGATGTGAGGTGTTGTGGGGTGCGGGATGTGAGGTGATGGGGGGTGCGGGATGTGAGGTGTTGGGGGGTGCGGGATGTGAGGTGATGGGGGGTGCGCGATGTGAGGTGTTGGGTGGTGCGGGATGTGAGGTGTTGGGGGGTGCGGGATGTGAGGTGTTGGGGGGTGCGGGATGTGAGGTGTTGGGGGGTGCGGGATGTGAGGTGTTGGGGGGTGCGGGATGTGAGGTGTTGCGGGGTGCGGGATGTGAGGTGTTGGGGGGTGCGGGATGTGAGGTGTCGGAGGGTGCGGGATGTGAGGTGTCGGAGGGTGCGGGATGGACCGGTGTGAGGTGTTGGGGGGTCTCTGGGACTTCTCACATCTTGGGGACTGTGTGACCATTTGATAACAATCTCTATATGTTGCACAATGTGATTTGGCGCCATTTCCCGATCACCCCAGGAATATGAGGTGTTGGGTGGTGCGGGATGTGAGGTGTTGGGGGGTGCGGGATGTGAGGTGTTGGGGGGTGTGTGATGTGAGGTGTTGGGGGGTGCGGGATGTGAGGTGTTGGGGGGTGCGGGATGTGAGGTGTTGGGGGGTGCGGGATGTGAGGTGTTGGGGGGTGCGGGATGTGAGGTGTTGGGGGGTGCGGGATGTGAGGTGTTGGGGGGTGTGGGATGTGAAGTGTTGGGGGGTGCGGGATGTGAGGTGTTGGGGGGTGTGGGATGTGAAGTGTTGGGGGGTGCGGGATGTGAGGTGTTGGGGGGTGTGTGATGTGAGGTGTTGGGTGGTGCGGGATGTGAGGTGTTGGGTGGTGCGGGATGTGAGGTGTTGGGGGGTGTGTGATGTGAGGTGTTGGGTGGTGCGGGATATGAGGTGTTGGGGGGTGCGGGGGTCTCTGGGACTTCTCACATCTTGTGGACCCTGTGATCACCCCAGGAATATGAGGTGTGTATCGGGTGGAGCGGCCTGGGCCCGGGTGTTGTTGCTGTTTCTCCTCAGTCCCTGATCCTCACAGAGAACAAGCAGCAGCTCCTCGTCCTGTGTAATAACCTCCTCCTCCAGACCCCGCCCCTGCTTCCTGTCACGTGACCCGATGATGTCACCAGATCCTTAGTACAGGAAGACACAAGAGACCGGTGTGTACATTACATGGGACTGCAGGCTGGAGGAGGAGAGGGGTGTACATTACATGAGACTGCAGGCTGGAGGAGGAGAGGGGTGTACATTACATGGGACTGCAGGCTGGAGGGGGAGAGGGGTGCACATTACATGGGACTGCAGGCTGGAGGGGGAGAGGGGTGCACATTACATGGGACTGCAGGCTGGAAGAGGAGAGGGGTGTACATTACATGGGACTGCAGGCTGGAGGAGGAGAGGGGTGTACATTACATGGGACTGCAGGCTGGAGGGGGAGAGGGGTGCACATTACATGGGACTGCAGGCTGGAGGGGGAGAGGGGTGCACATTACATGGGACTGCAGGCTGGAAGAGGAGAGGGGTGTACATTACATGGGACTGCAGGCTGGAGGAGGAGAGGGGTGTACATTACATGGTACTGCAGGCTGGAGGAGGATAGGGGTGTACATTACATGGGACTGCAGGCTGGAGGAGGAGAGGGGTGTACATTACATGGGACTGCAGGCTGGAGGAGGAGAGGGGTGTACATTACATGGGACTGCAGGCTGGAGGAGGAGAGGGGTGTACATTACATGGGACTGCAGGCTGGAGGAGGAGAGGGGTGTACATTACATGGGACTGCAGGCTGGAGGAGGAGAGGGGTGTACATTACATGGGACTGCAGGCTGGAGGAGGAGAGGGGTGTACATTACATGGGACTGCAGAAGGGGGAGAGGGGAGTACATTACATGGGGCTGCAGGCTGGAGGAGGAGAGGGCTGTACATTACATGGGACTGCAGAAGGGGGAGAGGGGAGTACATTACATGGGACTGCAGGCTGGAAGAGGAGAGGGGTGTACATTACATGGGACTGCAGGCTGGAGGAGGAGAGGGGTGTACATTACATGGGACTGCAGGCTGGAGCAGGAGAGGGGTGTACATTACATGGGACTGCAGGCTGGAGGAGGAGAGGGGTGCACATTACATGGGACTGCAGGCTGGAGGAGGAGAGGGGTGTACAATACATGGGACTGTAGGCTGGAGGAGGAGAGGGGTGTACATTACATGGGACTGCAGGCTGGAGGAGGAGAGGGGTGTACATTACATGGGACTGCAGGCAGGAGGAGGAGAGGGGTGTACATTACATGGGACTGCAGGCTGGAGGAGGAGAGGGGTGTACATTACATGGGACTGCAGGCTGGAGGGGGAGAGGGGTGTTCATTACATGGGACTGCAGGCTGGAAAAGGAGAGGGGTGTACATTACATGGGACTGCAGGGGGGAGGGATATACATTACATAGGGCTGCAGGCTGGAGGAGGAGAGGGGTGTACATTACATGGGACTGCAGGCTGGAGGAGAAGGAGAGGGGTGTGTATTACATGGGACTGCAGGCTGGAGGAGGAGAGGGGTGTACATTACATGGGACTGCAGCGGGGGAGGGATATACATTACATAGGACTGCAGGCTGGAGGAGGAGAGGGGTGTACATCACATGGGACTGCAGGCTGGATGAGGAGAGGGGTGTACATTACATGGGACTGCAGGCTGGAGGAGAGGGGTGTACATTACATGGGACTGCAGGCTGGAGGGGAGAGGCGTACATTACATGGGGCTGTAGGCTGGAGGAGGAGAGGGGTGTACATTACATGGGACTGCAGGCTGGAGGAGGAGAGGGGTGTACATTACATGGGGCTGCAGGCTGGAGGAGGAGAGGGGTGTACAGTACATGGGACTGCAGGCTGGAGGAGGAGAGGGGTGTACATTACATGGGACTGCAGGCTGGAGGAGGAGAGGGGTGTACATTACATGGGACTGCTGGCTGGAGGAAGAGAGGGGTGCACATTACATGGGACTGCAGGCTGGAGGAGGAGAGGGGTGTACATTACATGGGACTGCAGGCTGGAGGAGAGAGGGGTGTACATTATATGGGACTGCAGGCTGGAGGAGGAGAGAGGTGTACATTACATGGGACTGCAGGCTGGAGGAGGAGAGGGATATACATTATATGGGACTGCAGGCTGGAGGAGGAGAGGGGTGTACATTACATGGGACTGCAGGCTGGAGGAGGAGAAGGGTGTACATTACATGGGACTGCAGGCTGGAGGAGGAGAGGGGTGTACATTACATGGGACTGCAGGCTGGAGGAGGAGAGGGATATACATTATATGGGACTGCAGGCTGGAGGAGGAGAGGGGTGTACATTACATGGGACTGCAGGCTGGAGGAGGAGAGGGGTGTACATTACATGGGACTGCAGGCTGGAGGAGGAGAGGGGTGTACATTACATGTGACTGCAGGAGGAGAGGGAGAGGGGTGTACATTACATGGGACTGCAGGCTGGAGGAGGAGAGGGGTGTACATTACATGGGACTGCAGGCTGGAGGAGGAGAGGGATATACATTATATGGGACTGCAGGCTGGAGGAGGAGAGGGGTGTACATTACATGGGACTGCAGGCTGGAGGAGGAGAGGGGTGTACATTACATGGGACTGCAGGCTGGAGGAGGAGAGGGGTGTACATTACATGTGACTGCAGGAGGAGAGGGAGAGGGGTGTACATTACATGGGACTGCAGGCTGGAGGAGGAGACGAGTGTACATTACATGGGACTGCTGGAGGGGGAAAGGGGTGTACATTACATGGGACTGCAGGCTGGAGGGGGAGAGGGGGGTACATTACATGGGACTGCAGGGTGGAGGAGGAGATGGGTGTACATTACATGGGACTGCAGGCTGTAAGAGGAGAGGGCTGTACATTACATGGGACTGCAGGCTGAAGGAGGAGAGGCGTACATTACATGGGATTGCAGGATGGAGGAGTAGAGGGGTGTACATTACATGGGACTGCACATGGCAGGGGGTACATTACATGGGACTGCACATGGCGGGGGGTGTACATTACATGGGACTGCACATGGTGGGGGGGACATTACATGGGACTGCACATGGCGGGAGTGTACATTACATGGGACTGCACATGGCGGGGGGTACATTACATGGGACTGCACATGGCGGGGGGGACATTACATGGGACTGCAGATGGCGGGGGGGACATTACATGGGACTGCACATGGCGGGGGGGGACATTACATGGGACTGCACATGGCGGGGGGGGACATTACATGGGACTGCACATGGCGGGGGGACATTACATGGGACTGCACATGGCGGGGGGTACATTATATGGGACTGCACATGGCGGGGGGGTACATGGGACTGCACATGGCGGGGGGACATTACATGGGACTGCACATGGCGGGGGGGACATTACATGGGACATTATATGGGACTGCACATGGCGGGGGGGGACATTACATGGGACTGCCCATGGCGGGGGGACACTACATGGGACTGCACATGGTGGGGGGGACATTACATGGGACTGCACATGGCGGGGGGACACTACATGGGACTGCACATGGCGGGGGGGGGACACTACATGGGACTGCACATGGCGGGGGGGACATTACATGGGATTGCACATGGCGGGGGGGACATTACATGGGACTGCACATGGCGGGGGGGACATTACATGGGACTGCACATGGCGGGGGGGACATTACATGGGACTGCACATGGCGGGGGGGACATTACATGGGACTGCACATGGCGGGGGGGACATTACATGGGACTGCACATGGCGGGGGGGACATTACATGGGACTGCACATGGCGGGGGGACATTACATGGGACTGCACATGGCGGGGGGTACATTATATGGGACTGCACATGGCGGGGGGGTACATGGGACTGCACATGGCGGGGGGACATTACATGGGACTGCACATGGCGGGGGGGACATTACATGGGACATTATATGGGACTGCACATGGCGGGGGGGGACATTACATGGGACTGCACATGGCGGGGGGACACTACATGGGACTGCACATGGTGGGGGGGACATTACATGGGACTGCACATGGCGGGGGGACACTACATGGGACTGCACATGGCGGGGGGGGACACTACATGGGACTGCACATGGCGGGGGGACATTACATGGGATTGCACATGGCGGGGGGGACATTACATGGGACTGCACATGGCGGGGGGGACATTACATGGGACTGCACATGGTGGGGGGACATTACATGGGACTGCACATGGCGGGGGGGACATTACATGGGACTGCACATGGCGGGGGGGGACATTACATGGGACTGCACATGGCGGGGGGGACATTACATGGGACTGCACATGGCGGGGGGCGTACATTACATGGGACTGCACATGGCGGGGGGGGGACATTACATGGGACTGCACATGGCGGGGGGGACATTACATGGGACTGCACATGGCGGGGGGGACATTACATGGGACTGCACATGGCGGGGTGGTGTACATTACATGGGACTGCACATGGCGGGGGGGACATTACATGGGACTGCACATGGCGGGGGGGGACACTACATCTTCCCTGTAATCTCCTCCGGTCTCTGGATTTCTCTTCTTCCTCCTCAGGTTCTTACAATCCAGAATCTTCTATATCGGAGAATATTCCGGAGCGACTCATCCAGGATGGAGAGAGGGGGGGACAAGATGGCGGAGAGCGTCCTGCGCCTCACCCTAGAGATCCTGTACCGGCTGACAGGAGAGGTGAGAGCCCCCCATATCATGTGGTGGTGGGGGATGGGACATGGATGTGGGGATATTATCCCGCTGTCTCCCCATAACCAGGATTACACATTAGTGAAGAAGACGTCTAGTGAGCGCTGTCCGGCCCCTGTGTATGAAGAATGGGGGGGACCCCTGCGCCCCATCCCCCGGCCTCACCCCCTGATACATGACCAGATCCTAGAACTGACCATGAAGATGACGGAGCTGCTGACTGGAGAGGTGACACTGCTGGGAATGCTGGGACATGATCCAGTAATGGAGGCTCCGGGGGATGACTGTAGCCATTGTGTGTGTCAGGTTCCTATAAGGTGTCAGGATGTGGCCGTCTATTTCTCCATGGAGGAGTGGGAGTATGTAGAAGGACACAAGGAGCGCTACCAGGAGCCGCGGAGCCTTGCATCACCAGGTAATAGACAGGACTATAGACACGTGTCCCCTCTGTATTATCTGTATATATAATACATATAGCCTGTGTATGTGATCCCTACAGTCCCTACATCCAGGGAGAGCAGATCCCCGGAGAGATGTCCCCGTCCTGCACAGGAGGATCAGGTAGGTGGAGATGTCTCTCCCTATGAGCTGTAGACGGCTGTCACCTCCTGCTCCTCAGTATTAGATGTCTTCTCCTGGAGGATGGAGCATAGACATGACATGTGCTCTGGATCTTCTCCATGTTCCTCAGAGATAAGTAGCGCTGGATTCCCGGCCTCTTCTCCAGCATCTTCTGACTATTAGAATATTTGTTTCTCAGCTTCTGGATGAGGAGAAAGATGTGGACATTATCGGTGCAGCCATAAAAGAAGAGACGTGTGTGAGGGATGAGGAGGAGTGTGAGGAGGACGCCCCGGCACATGTCCCCCCAGGTGAGGAGTGTGAGGAGGACGCCCTGGCACATGTCCCCCCAGGTGAGGAGTGTGAGGAGGACGCCCCGGCACGTGTCCCCCCAGGTGAGGAGTGTGAGGAGGACGCCCCGGCACGTGTCCCCCCAGGTGAGGAGTGTGAGGAGGACGCCCCGGCACGTGTCCCCCCAGGTGAGGAGTGTGAGGAGGACGCCCCGGCACATGTCCCCCCAGGTGAGGAGTGTGAGGAGGACGCCCCGGCACATGTCCCCCCAGGTGAGGAGTGTGAGGAGGACGCCCCGGCACATGTCTCCCCAGGTGAGGAGTGTGAGGAGGACACCCCGGCACATGTCCCCCCAGGTGAGGAGGACGCCCCGGCACATGTCCCCCCAGGTGAGGAGTGTGAGGAGGACGCCCCGGCACATGTCTCCCCAGGTGAGGAGTGTGAGGAGGACGCCCCGGCACATGTCCCCCCAGGTGAGGAGTGACGGACATGCTACCTGTGTTGTACGTGTCACTATGGTTATGGTTATTGCTTCTTTCTAAGGACCGCAACCTCTTTATTGGATAATGTAGCCATGTTGTGGTCTCCCTCTTTCGGGAGCAGATGGAGTTGTTGTCATTAGGATGCACCCTCCGGCCATTGGTTTCCTTGCCCTACAGGGATCACGATTGGGATACGTCCACTCTCTCTCTCTCCCTCCTGGGGAAGGGGCATCAGGGCTTGTACTACAGTCTCTTGCCTAAGTGATCCTCCCTTGAACAAGCTCCTTCCTAGGCTTCTCCTTAGGATGCAGAGATTTCTTATGGTCTTTCTTTGGCTGCTTGGTAGAGGGCACTTTAGGGTCACTAGGGCAGAGCAGGTCCTGGCAGACATGTGGTTTCCGCTTCCGTCTGAAGCTACTATCCTGGGTGCACTGCACGAGAAGTGCGGTTAAATAAGAGACGCTTGTTGCCCCGACAGGAAATTCAGGAGTGGAGGTGGTGAGTATAACTTCACAAGAAGGTCCTCTGAGCTGAGGTATGGTGGTGGAGCTGCCCCATTGTGTTACCATAGGGGATGCATCTGACGTTCCCCATATTGTCATCCTGGGTCCTGTGAGTTACCCTATTGGTTCTTGATTCATACATATGAGTAGCAGAAGGCATCGCTAGCTGATGTCCTCTCCTTCTATGTCATCCGCAGCAACATCTCCCTAGAAGGACGAAGCCTAAAACGGTTCAATAAATACTGTATAAAACTTTAATTCACTTTAAACTGATGATTTTATAAAACCCAAAACTATTCTGGACGAGTTATCCGGGGATTGAGATCTAAAAGGAGATTCCTCCATTAATGGGAATCTGAATGAAGACATCAAAGTGGATTGGATAGATCCCGAAAAAAGTCCTGAGGAGCGGCACTGGTTAATACGCAGACAGATTCTCAAGTATTAAGGGGGCACCAGGCCGGACACAGCAAAATTGCGTTTAAACAATCGGGTGAAACCACCAAATTGAAGATGGAGTCATCACGAGCAGCAGCTCCATTAATAAGTCCAAATGTAGAGATGAGTAGATTAGATGTGAGCAGCCTATTACCAAACCTCACGTTAGCGCCTCACGTGGTGCATCTTCAGTCCAGGGCCTTTCCCTTCAGAATATCTTCTGCTCCAGAACTATTCACCAAAATAATGGTGGTGATTGTGGAGATAATCGGGGAGAAAGACGTCCTCCTTGTACTGTACCTGGAGGACATTTTGCCTCTTGGAGACTCGGGGAGAGACTTGAGTACAGGGGATGGAGATATTGCAATGTCTGGGCTGGATATACAATTTTCAGAAGTCAAGTCTTCTCCAGCTTCCAGTAACGTCTTTCCAAAATAAGGAAAAACTGATCAACATCGAGGAACGGCAACTGACTTCCTGCATCCAGTGTGTTGCCTGGAGTCAGAATCATTCAGGAGAACTTCAGTCATCGATACTCAAGTGCTGCAACAAGAAGCCCCTGCATCTGGATATGAAAGTAAAAATTCACCCTCTCCGCCAGCTAAATGTTTAATGGAAATTCCCTCTGCCTATAAGATAAAGTAATTATCGCAGACAAACCGTTAACTTTACTCCCCTTCCGTTTTTCCTCTGTCCTATCAATAGAAAATGTTAATTGATACCAACTCGCATCTATCCGTGTGTGTGCACCGGTGCTCCTGCGACTCTCCTCTAAGGTCACAGGTGAACCCGTGTGCCTCCCTGTGCCCCCTCGGCTGTGCGGCAGGCTCACTCGCCTGTCCGCCATCCAGTCTCCCGCGATCCTAGGGCGCATGCACGCTGGCTTCTCAAAATTTAAAGGGCCAGCACGCCTCCAATTGGTGTTGGCCACCTGCCAATTTAGTAGATAGCCACCCATTTCCCTCTTGCCCCGCTGAATCTTCTTGCCTTGCTCCTGATGTCCCTTGCGTTTATGGTGATTTCCCGTTGTGACCTCTGCTCCGTTCCTGACTTTGCTCCTTTGCTACCAGCCCTGACCTTCTGCTATGTCCCCGAGTGATCCCATGCTGCCTGTCCTGACCTTCTGCCTGACCACGACTCTGTGCCTGCCTTCTGTTTCTGTACCTCGCCTTGGCACCTGGTGGTACCACGCTGCAGCAAGTCCAACCCTGTTGTTTGGCGGGGTCTGGTGAAAACCAGGTGCGACTTAGACTCTGTCCCCAGGTGTTGTCTTGTGTCATTGTCCGTGGTGGTCCAGTTTGTCCACTTCCCCTGGTTCCTGACAATAAGATCCGGCCATGTATCCTGCCAAGGTTCCGCTACCGGAGCTGGCTGATCTCACTACCATCGTGACCCAGCAGTCCCAGCAGATTGCTGTGCATAGCCTGCAACTTAGACAACTCGCCACCACCTTGCACCCTGTGGTACCTTCCAGTACTATGGCTACATTGTCTACTGCTGAACCCAGGCTGCGATGGAGAGGGGCTTCATTACATAGTGCTCCTTGCATTTTGAACTGATGTTTACAGTTTGCTACAGAACAAGCTAAGGTGGTTTTCGTTTTCCTCTTCTCTCTGGGAAAGCCCTGGCGTTGGCCATTCCCTCTGGGACAGGAACGACCTAGTCACGTCTAGTCTCACTGCATTCCTCGCTGAATTGAAGTATTTGAGGAACCAGTCCGGGCTTCATCTGCTGAGCCTGCCCTGCTGAATCTACACCAAGGGGTCTCCTCAGTTGGTGACTACGTAGTCCAGTTCCGTACTTTAGCTTCCGCGCTGGACTGGAATGAGGCGGGCTTTCTCGCTACCTTCAAGAAAGGATTGTCTAGTCAGATCAAAGACGCCCTGTCAGCACGGGACCTGCCGTCTTCCCTGAGGGGCCTGATCTCCCTGGCCACTCGGACTGACATCTGATTCTCTGAGTGCACAGAGGAGCAGCGAGCTGAACAAGCCCAAGCTAGAGTCCGACGTCTTCCCCGCTTGGCTCCAGTTTTTCAAAGACCACCTCAGTCATCATTAAAAGAAGCTTGGGAGACACTGAAGGCTTGTACAAAGCATCTGCAGAAATCCACATAAAGACTTTATCTGTCAACGTGGTGGTGGGAAAGAATAAAAATATCACTCCTCTCTTTCTCCCAAAATACTTTTCTTGAGAAGAAATGAACTTAAAATGCTTTCGACAATACAGGAGCAGAATATCAATAGATCACAGGCATGGATTTATTTATATTAAGGAAGACCGCCAACCATTCCTTCTAGCTAAACCCAGAGGCTCCATGTGGTCTAGATATGGATTAGTACATGGACCTTGTATATGCTTTCCACCTTTACCTCTAATCTCAAGGTCATCAGCAAGTTCCCAAACATTCAGAAAATGCTTCCCGTTCATACTATCCTCATCCTGCGTATGGAAGATTTTCTATAACCTATTAACAAACAGAATCCATAATTTTTCTTAAATCAAGTAGGAATCCATTAACTTATTCTAGTTATTTAAAAATTTGGAAAAAAAATTGGATCATCTGGTATTGATAATCCACCTAATTAAGATTCTCCAAATATTTCCAAAATTATAAACTTCCTAAAGGTGGAGTTTGAAAAGGTACTCCCTCCATGTACCCCGAGGGTTCAGATTTCTGAGGGTTCAGAAGTGCCTTCTTTGAGAAATCCCTTGATGACACAGGAGGGTAAAGATATTTATTATGCCTACCCCAGATTTAAGCCCAGTATTAAAAACTTCTCACCACTGTGGCAAGTATTCTTGGTTCTTAACAATGTTTCTACTAGAAGCAATGGGATCTTTTATGAGACTAGGTAGATTATAGGCTTTTTCTGCCACACTTACAGATTATGAACAATAAAATTACCAAGACTTTTATGTCTAAATTTGTAACTAGAGACCACATACTGAACCATCTAATCAGGCCCATCTTGCTTACTCAAAAGCACCCTCGGCTGTGGCCGGTAACTGTTAGACAATACCTCCCTTCGCCAATGTGCAAAATACTTAAGACAAAAGAGTACAAACAAAGAAGAATGATCATCCCAGCCAGTTCACAACAGAGAGCGAAGGATGTACAAAATTACATTGGTGGAGTGATCTGAACAATAGCCAAGGATCAGGAAACCAGGCAAAGGAACAGAGCAATAAGTAGTGACCAAGAAGAACTCTATAGTCGGCAAACCTAAGAGCAGGACTCTTATATGATCTCATAGTCCTGGCCTCCGTAGTAATTTGGACAAAATTTAGAGATCAAAACAAAGCAGGGAGCAGGTGACTAGGGTGAGGAGCTGTCAATCACAACCGGTTAACTAGCTTTGATCCAGAGCTAATGCTGCAGGAAAGAGACAGATTTGTGCAAAAGGCAGTTAAACCCGTGTGCACACAATCGGCACCTTCACAGGAACCTAGAGATAGTCTTGTTGTTGTTCTGAGATGCTCCAAGAAACCAGCGTCTGCCCGTGCACACTGTATGATGTCACGCGGCTCTGCCCGTGCACACTGTATGATGTCACGCAGCTCTGCACACTGTATGATGTCACGCGGCTCTGCCCGTGCACACTGTATGATGTCATGCGGCTCTGCACACTGTATGATGTCAAGCGGCTATGTACACTGTATGATGTCACGCGGCTCTGCCCGTGCACACTGTATGATGTCACGCGGCTCTGCCCGTGCACACTGTATGATGTCACGCAGCTCTGCACACTGTATGATGTCACGCGGCTCTGCCCATGCACACTGTATGATGTCACGCGGCTCTGCCCGTGCACACTGTATGATGTCACGCGGCTCTGCACACTGTATGATGTCACGCGACTCTGCACACTCTATGACAGTGGTGGCGAACCTATGGCACGGGTGCCAGAGGTGGCACTCTGAGCCCTTTCTGCAGGCACTCAGGAAAGAGTTCACCAAACACTAAATCTTCCTGCAATCCCAGGCAACTTAAGAGATGCTGTTCTCAGTGCTATTTTAAAGCGACAAATCATTGACTGGAACTGTGGGAAAAGTGAGAAGGTTTTGACAGAACTGCATTATCTTTGGAGGTCCTCCTGTTGGACCCACCATACTTCCTTTACAAAGAGACCCTGGAGAGAAGCTCCAATTATAGTCTGTATTTGCCCTCCTTCTTTCAATTGTATTGGTGGCCTCAGGGGGCCAATACGATAGCAATAAGTTACTGCTTTAAATTCCATGCTGGTACTTCACAGTAAATAAGTGGATTTTTGTTGTAGGTTGGGCACTCGGTCTCTAAAAGGTTCGCCATCACTGCTCTATGATGTCACGCGTCTCTGCCCGTGCACACTGTATGATGTCACGCGGCTCTGCCCGTGCACACTGTATGATGTCACGCGGCTCTGCCCGTGCACACTGTATGATGTCACGCGGCTCTGCACACTCTATGATGTCACGCGTCTCTGCCCGTGCACACTGTATGATGTCACGCGGCTCTGCCCGTGCACACTGTATGATGTCACGCGGCTCTGCCCGTGCACACTGTATGATGTCACGCGTCTCTGTCCACGCACACTGTATGATGTCACGCGTCTCCTCCCACTGTATGATGTCACGCGTACTTGCCTGTGCTCTGATAATCTGATTAGTATAGATAAATATGATAACCTAGCACTCACCCTTCCTGCACCCAATGTTCAGGTGGTTGGAGAGTAGGAAGCAAAACTGGGAGAAAATTACAATTTCCCAAGTTTCCTACTTGAGTTAATACTGCTCCCCCTATATAACCTCATGGGACTTGGGAGTGATCCTGAGGTCACTGTGTGACTGATCTCCTGGTAATCGCCCTTTAACCCCCCGTACAGGAATCTGGAGGTCACTGCCGAGAGACCACCAGGTGCCTCCTCATGGAGCAGTTTCCGGGCAGTGACCGCTGATCCGACTGCACCAAAGACACCAGCGCCTCCTGCTGGAGGGACAGGATCCGAGCATAGACAGAGGGAGACTGCACAGGTCCAGGGTCACATTCCAGGGACCGGATGAACAGGTACAGTAACCCGGGAACTGGTCAGTAAGGATGAGAACCGAGGAAACGGGCACAGATCTTGGAACCTTTTGCTCAGGCTCCTGTAAATGTCCCACAGGGACATGAGATATGAAGCTGAAATGTTTCCTAAAGGCCCATCACATCTCTAGGCAAGAAATTCAGCATATTTCCCCCTGCCCTTTTGTTGAGTAATTAATCTTCAAGTCTTCCAAATTGTATTTTTATATTTTAAATAGAAACATTGTAAGAGCAAAATGTTTTACATGTTCTTTTTTTGGTTTTGTCAGATAACTATACGAGGAGCTCCGAGGAACATCTGATGTCTTCTGCCTGGAATGATCCTGGTACCACACAAGATACATATGAAGCGCAGACCATGACCCCGGATATACCCCCAGCCCCTCACAGGGAAGATTCCTCATCTGATCCTATTATACACGTCTCATCTTCTGACTCATCACAGTTGGAGAAGAAAAATGATACGTACTCAGAATATTACCCAGTGGAGAAGAAATCTCAATTTTCTGGATGTATCGCATTTACTAACGAATCAGATTTTCCTAGTCAACAGAGAATTCACACAGGAGAGAAGCCATTTTCCTCTTTGGAATATGGGAAATATTTTACCCAAATATCAAACCTTTATGTACAGCAGAGAAATCACAAGGAGAAGCAGCTACTTACATGTTCAGACTGTGGCAAATACTTCAACCATCAATCAGAATTGAAGAGACATCAGAGAATTCATACAGGGGAGAAACCATTTTCATGTTCAGAATGTGGGAAAAGCTTCACTCAGAGATCATTTCTTGCTAGACACCACCGAATTCACACAGGGGTAAAGCCATTTTCATGTTCAGATTGTAGCAAAGGTTTCAACCAGAAATCGGAATTGGAGAGACATCAGAGAATTCACACAGGAGAGAAGCCGTTTACATGTTTAGAATGTGGGAAATGTTATACTCAGAAATCAGATCTTATTAAACATCAGAAAAGTCACACAGGGGAGAAGCCATATTCATGTTCGGAATGTAGTAAATGTTTTTATATGAAATCGGATCTTGTAAAACATGAGAGGACTCACACAGGGGAGAAACCATTTTCATGCTCTGAATGTGGTAAATCTTTTACCCATAAATCAAATCTTTATATACACCAGAAAAATCACACAGTGAAGAAGCCACTTGCGTGTTCAGAATGTGGCAAATGCTTCAACTATAAATCTGAATTGGAAACGCATCAAAGAGTTCACACAGGGGAGAAGCCATTTTCATGTTCAGAATGCGGGAAATCTTTTACCCAAAAATCGTATCTTGCTACACACCAAAGAATTCACACAGGGGAGAAGCCATTTTCGTGTTTGGAGTGCACCATTTGTTTTAGCAGGAAATCAGAATATGAAAGACATCAGAGAATTCACACAGGAGAGACGCCGTACACATGTTCAGAATGCGGGAAATGGTATACTCAGAAATCGGATCTTATTAAACATCAGAGAATTCACACAGGAGAGAAGCCATTTTCATGCTCGGAATGTGGCAAATGTTTCCGTATGAAACCGGATCTTGTAAGACACGAAAGAGTTCACAAAGGGGAGAAGCCTTTCTCATGCTCCGAATGTGGAAAATGTTTTACACAGAAATCTAATCTTGTTACACATCTAAGAACTCACAAGGGGGAGAAGCCATAATCCTGCTCAGAATGGGGGAATAGTTTTTTACCTATAGCTCTAAGAACTCATACATGACTATTCGTGTGTCAATGTCAGTCAAGTCGTTACCTCCTTTCACTTTCGCACATTGCCTTTTCCTTGTGCTTATCTTGCGTTAACTTAAACCTACTGTAAACGTCATGTTAACATGCTTTTGATGAAATGTGAACGCGGCCTCCCTGTGAATGTCGCATGTCAGAAGAGATTGTGCGAAAGTGATTAGGACGAGTCTGAAATCTGCAGTCACCAATAAACATCTGATCCATAAAGTGAAGACTCCTGATAACGTTTCTATACTTGTTATAAACTTTTGTTCATCTCCGTTTAAGTAGCCTCTCCGTGGTCAGAGCCGCCCAATGTCTTGACCTATAAGGGTGAAACACTAAAGGGCTTTGTATTCCTGGATGAGAGTGTAGATCAAGGACAAGTGGCAATGGCTGGAAGGATTCGCTAGTGGGTACCTGGATAACAGAGGAGGGGGGGGGGGGGGTCCTGAGCTGACCCGACCTAATACATTTGCAGCACGTTAGCCTGGTGGTAGATCATCTGTCACCAGAAACCAGATATGTTGAGTAGCATGGGGGCTTCCAGTAGATAGGACTCGTCAGCAGGTGGACCTGAAGAAGAGCCAACAATGGTAGATGGAAGGTCCATAACACCTTATCAACGTTGGACAAAACAGTCCTACATGGCAGGAGTAGACTTCATACAATTTTTTTTTTATCAGATACATTTTTATTGAACATTTTTTATATTTTTACAACATTTAACATACCAACCCAAGTTCTCCCCTCCCCCTTCTCTTTATCATAGAATGTGAAACCTTCCATTGACATCAGTACATTACACGGTCACACAATATATATCATCTGGCTTGATATAAGGATCTCTGGAGAGCCGGTTTGACCCCCTCAGTAGCCGATATCTCGTCAAGGTATCTCAGAAGGCACTACAGTGGATTTCTAGGTAACTCTATTTGATATATCCCTTCTATATACTCTAGAACTCAATTCCAGAATCTACCTAAAGGGACACCTTGCCATATGGATGTGTTCTGCTGGACCTCTTGCACATCTAGGGCAGGTAACGAGTCCAGCGCTGTGACAGATTCTTTGTTGTGTTGATGAATCAGTCGCAGTTTAAGGCGGTTGAGTTCTAGTTTTAGACCTACTTTTAGCCGGTCTAAACTGTGGCACGATGTGGGGCCTCCTCCTTTTTTGGCTCAAATTATTTCCTGCATGATCACAATCACTTTTCTCGAGACCACGAAACCTTTCTCGAAGCCACAGCCCCTTTGTCGGACAAGTATTCGATTTTTTTTAGATCATCGATCTATTATCAGATGACTAGTTTTCATAGTTATCGATGCAGAATTGTCTTACAAACAGTGGATTGTATAGACTTGCATAATAGGAACAGACGGGGAAATGCATCTATATGAAAAGCTGAACGCGCTTCAGAAGCCAATTTGCCGGTTACTATACAAATCCAGCATTTGTAAGATAATTCTGAATCAACAACTTTTAACACTGATACTTGATCTTTCTCCTACCACTGAAAATGATCCAATCTCTACCAGCAGAACGACAGAGCAACGCGAGTAAGGAGAAGCGTAACCATCAGCATTGCAGCTTGTGATCCCCGGAGGACAGGGGAAGACTGTTACACACCAGACACCTCAGTGTGACCATTGTATAATGAGTTGTTCCTAGTCACGACGGCTTAGACTTGTATAATGTAAAGTATACACTCACCGGCCACTTTATTAGGTACACCATGCTAGTAACGGGTTGGACCCCCTTTTGCCTTCAGAACTGCCTCAATTCTTCGTGGCATAGATTCAACAAGGTGCTGGAAGCTCCTCAGAGATTTTGCTCCATATTGACATGATGGCATCACACAGTTGCCGCAGATTTGTCGGCTGCACATCCATGATGCGAATCTCCCGTTCCACCACATCCCAAAGATGCTCTATTGGATTGAGATCTGGTGACTGTGGAGGCCATTTGTGTCCAGTGACCTCATTGTCATGTTCAAGAAACCAGTCTGAGATGATTCCAGCTTTATGACATGGCGCATTATCCTGCTGAAAGTAGCCATCAGATGTTACAGGGTACATTGTGCTCATAAAGGGATGGACATGGGCAGCAACAACACCATGACACCACCACCAGCCTGACCCGCTGATACAAGGCAGGATGGATCCATGCTTTCATGTTGTTGACGCCAAATTCTGACCCTACCATCCGAATGTTGCAGCAGAAATCGAGACTCATCAGACCAGGCAACGTTTTTCCAATCTTCTACTGTCCAATTTCGATGAGCTTGTGCAAATTGTAGCCTCAGTTTCCTGTTCTTAGCTGAAAGGAGTGGCACCTGGTGTGGTCTTCTGCTGCTGTAGCCCATCTGCCTCAAAGTTGGATGTACTGTGCGTTCAGAGATGCTCTTCTGCCTACCTTGGTTGTAACGGGTGGCGATTTGAGTCATTGTTGCCTTCCTATCAGCTCGAACCAGTCTGCCCATTCTCCTCTGACCTCTGGCATCAACAAGGCATTTCCGCCCACAGAACTGCCGCTCACTGGATGTTTTTTCTTTTTCGGACCATTCTCTGTAAGCCCTAGAGATGGTTGTGCGTGAAAATCCCAGTAGATCAGCAGTTTCTGAAATACTCAGACCAGCCCTTCTGGCACCAACAACTATGCCACGTTCAAAGGCCTCAAATCACCTTTCTTCCCCATACTGAACTGCAGGAGATTGTCTTGACCATGTCTACATGCCTAAATGCACTGAATTGCCGCCATGTGATTGGCTGATTAGAAATTAAGTGTTAACGAGCAGTTGGACAGGTGTACCTAATAAAGTGGCCGGTGAGTGTATAGCCAATATATATCCAGTCTGCCCCCCAATAGGAAATTGCCAGCCCGTCCTCTGCCCCTCTGTATATAGCCAGCCAGTCCCCCAGTAGTATATAGCCACCACGCCCACCCAGTTGTATATAACCAGCCAGTCCACCAGTAGTATATATCCAGTCTGCCCCCCAGGATATATAGCTAGCCTGCCAACCCATAGGAAATAGCCAGCCAGTCCCCTGCCCCTCAGTATATAGCCACCACGCCCACCCAGTTGTATATAACCAGCCAGTCCACCAGTAGTATATATCCAGTCTGCCCCCCAGGATATATAGCTAGCCTGCCAACCCATAGGAAATAGCCAGCCAGTCCCCTGCCCCTTAGTATATAGCCACCATGCCCACCCAGTTGTATATAGCCAGCCAGTTCTCCAGGAATATATAGCCATCCTCCCCCCTAGTGATATATATCCAGCCTGCCTCCCCTCAATTATATAGCCAGCCACCCTCTGTAGTATATGGCCAGTCTGCCCCCTGTTGTATATAGCCAGCCAGTCCAGCATGTAGTATATAGCTTGCCCCCCAGTATTATAAAGCCAAACCCCAGTATATAGTCAGCCCCCCAGTAGTATATAGCCTTAACCCCATTGTAGACAACCAGCCTGCCCCTCCCTGTAGTATATAGCCTGACCCCATTGTATACAGTCAGCCCCCCGGAAGTATATAGCCTGACCCCACACATTGTATACAGCCAGCAAACACAGCACAGCATCCAGCAATATGTGTATCTTAAAGATACACATATTACTGGTCTTTACAGGGGGCGGGGCGGCGCCCCAAGATGGGAGGTGAGGGTAGCCCCTCGTCCCGGCCTGCACTGCAGTATACACGTCTACTTATGGCTGAACTGGAAGGTATTTACTTTTCTACATGCTCCACAGAATCTTGCCTCAGGCGGCAATCAACCTTTAGGGGGGCGGCAGATGCCATTGATAGGCAGAGCAACCCAGCACTGACCTGTTTGTCTGCTCTGTCCCTCTGGAGGACCCAGGCGCGTGTTTTGACATTATCATACACTGCCCACATCACTGCATAGAAGGCACTGCCTGGGAGAAGAGAGGTGCAGTGTGGGAGCTGGAGGTGAGTAACTTAGTTTTTATTTTACTTCTGTCTACATTTATATGTATTCAAAATTACAAGGTGGCTTTGTATAATTGAAAAGGGGGTCTGTATAAGTGAGCCGGCCCTGTTACAGGTCCCACTCACAAACTTCTAGCTCAAGAGGAACTTTTTAGTACAGTGTGGTAGGGGAAGAGAGGGGGAGTTGGGCAGTTCCCTAGGTCTCCTCCAAGTTGCCATTAATGAAGGCATTTATTATACCTGCTAGCACAAGTGCTAAGCCAGCAAGATCATGCAGTGTGCACCAACTACCACCCTATATCCTTAATTAATGTGGATGTAAAATTATACTCAAAACTTCTGGCCAATTGGCTGGGCGCCATCCTGCCCTCTGTTATACACAGGGACCAGGTGGGATCCTATGAGGGAGGGAGGATCAGGACATTACCAACAGTACCTTGTTGTTGATCTACCGGGCCAAAACCACTGCCTGCTGTTGGTAGAAGCGTGAAAGGCCTTTGACCGCATGCACTGGGGATTCCTATGGGCGGCTCTGGACCAAATTTGCAGGTTTCTGCGAATGATTAAGACCCTTAACTTTGGCCCTACGGCCCAAGTTAGAACTAACAGGATGTCCTCTACGCCATTCCCCATCAGGAATGGAAGCCGCCAGGGTTACCCCCTTAATCCACTTCTGTACATTATTGTTATGGAAGCATCTGTAGCCCTGCACGGGAACCCCAGTGTACACGGCCTCCAGGTAGGGCCCAAACTGTAAAAGACTGCCATTTATGCAGACAACCTGCTCTTGTATATGTCACAGCCCCGAGTCTCCTTAAATGTTTCTCCTTCCAACCAAGAGGCAACCCAGTTCCCCTTTAAATGGCAAAGAGCGCATATCCGCTCATTTTTTTTTAAAAATCCGATCATTTTTATTGAAACTTCTCCAACACATTTTCCATTTTCAAGATTGAAGAAAAAGGCCAACAAACATGTCCCTCCCTCCTCTCCCCCCAATCTCCCGTACAATCCTGTACGAGTGCGTAGCATATCCGCTATTTGGGGATAGATATCTCGAGAGACCTTTCCCGACTTTGGAGCCTTAACTATTAAACTCTGCTAGACCATCCAATAAGGAACCTGGCTAGATATCATAGGGGCAACCTGTCATTGTTTGGGCCGATTGTCCTCATAGTGGACATAATGCTCTGATTCCTATATTTGTACCAAGCCCTACCGATCCACACTCCCTGCAACTTCTTCACTGGTCAGCCTTTCTGAGATCCGTATGGGGAGGGGGATGAGCCGGATCAGTTATGCCACCTAGGCCTGACATAAATTTGTGCCTTCGGGGGTTGGTTGGGGAAATTCCGCACCCTAAACTATATCACTATATAACCTGGTCAGACTGAAGGGTCTTCTTTGGGTAATGGGAAGGAGATTCCTATTCTGGGAGATGGAGGTGATACCTGTAAGGGACAGGTGGTGAGCAGAGCCGTCCTGCCTACCTGTGGCTCCTTGCCAGCCTCCTCCAACCCAAACACCCCTCTGTCCTGGCTGTAATACTAACTAGCTAATACTACTAATAGCTAGCGTCATACGTGGGCACTTGGATTCTAGAGTTGGGTAGTCCCCTACTGCCCTAGAGGCTCTCCTCAAGCTAGCATCCTCCCGCCCATGTGCTATCTTGCTCTCCGAGTCATCTCGTTTTAACCTAGGATAAGTGGCGGCTTGGGAGGCAGTTGATGGATTGTCCCACAGAAGCAGGATGGGAAAAAGTATTTTTATTTTCCCACAAACTGTCCCTGTCTTGTAGAGCACAAGTGCCCCCTCACGCTTGACAAAATCTATCCAGGAGTCTTTGGTGGTGCAGCTCGTTGATACAGGCCTTTTGGTGGATGGTGTTTGACACCTACAACAGGGTCTCTGGTAAGACTGCACAGTTCAGCCCAAAGGTTTCTCTTCTTTCCGTGCTCCTGGGCTCCATCTCCTCCATTAAAAAGGGCCTCCTTTGACAATTTCTCACAGCAGCGACAACAGTGATCTGTTGAAGAGTCCTAAACCCACCACCGTGAAGTGGATACAGGAGCTCCGATTCATATGCAGAATGGAGGAGATGGTAGATGTAGATTCCCCAGATCTGGGAAAAACAACTGAGGTCTGGGCTCCCTGGGAGGAATACCAGTTGACTCCGGCCTTTCAAGATCTCTAAAAATCTCTGGGTAGCACGATTTTGCCTAGCCGGTAAAGTAAGTCTGAAAGATAACTTTGGAGATGCTCTTTACCCCTCCTTCCTTTACTTCACTTTGTCTTGTTTGTTGTCCCGTCTGTCTTTAGTATGTTATCTTACCAGTGGATTGGGTGCAGGAAATCCCTACAGTCACCCACGACTATGTGTGTTACCTCCGCATGCTCGTAGAGCAACGATCACTCTGTTATAACTTGGTGCTGGTTATGTTCAATTATTGGAGTCCTGTGATGTTTTATGTATGTGCGTGTTGTTCAATAAATGTGGATTAAACCTCAAAATCTGACAATGTGACTTTCTGGATTTGTTTTCTCATTTTGTGTCATAGTTGCGGTTCTGCCGATTTGATGTCAAATCTTTTGAATTGGTAGAACTTGTACAATTGGTGTTGGACTAAATACTTTTCCCAACTGTATCGGTGCACCATTGGTTGATTTAATTTGAATGGGCTCATTGACGCTGAATTGGTCTGAATTGGTTTTTATGGCGCCGTGTTTAAACCAGATGCCGAAAGGTCACGCCCATTAATTATGGCCAAAGAAAGCAAATATTTCTGTGCAGGTTAGGTCAAACATTTATTTTGCTCTGTTTTTCCAGATTTTTAAAAAATTTCTTTGATCAAGACTTGAGCTAGATAAACATTTTCCACATTCTGTGCACTAATTTGGCTTTTCTCCCCTGTGTGAGTTCTCTGATGTTTAAGAAGAGACTATTTTAGAGAGAAACTTGACCCTTATTTGCAGCGAGAGAATGGCTTCCTCCCTGTGTGAGTTTTTTTATGTGAACGAAGACTAGAACTATTGGGAAAACATTTCCTACATTCGGAGCAAGAATAAAGCTTCTCCTCTGTGTGAATTCTGTGATGCATCACAAGTGCTGATTTGTAAAGAAACCTTTTCCCACATTCGGAGCATGAATACGGATTCTCCTCTGTGTGGGTTCTCTGATGTATAACTAGAGAGGATTTGTTGGTAAAACTTTTACTACATTCGGAGCATGAATATGGCTTCTCCCCTGTGTGGGTTCTCTGATGTATAACTAGAGAGGATTTGTTGGTAAAGCTTTTACCACATTCGGGGCATGAAAATGTTTTTTGCCCTCTGTGAATGTTTTGATGTTCAACAAGAGTTTCCTTCAAAGGGAACCGTTTCCCACATTCCATACATAAGAAGGGCTTTACCTCTGTGTGGCGTCTAAAATGTTTCTCAAGATTGGATTTAAAATAACAACATTTACCACATTCAACACATGAAAATGGCTTCTCCCCTGCATGGCATCTCTGATGCTTCACAAGTGATGAATTTGCATGAAAACTTTTCCCACATTCTGAACATGAATATGGCTTCTCCCCTGTGTGAATTCTCCGATGTACCACAAGCGCTGATTTGTAAATAAAACGTTTCCCACATTCGGAGCATGGATGCGGCTTATCTCCTGTGTGAAGTCTCTGATGTCTAATCAATGCTGACTTGTGCTTAAAAAGTTTCCCACATTCTAAACATATAAAGGGATCCTTGTGATATCTCAGATGTTCGAGAAGAGTTGAATTGTGGGTAAAACTTTTATCGCACTCTGAACATGAAAATGGCTTCTCCCCTGGGTGAATATTTTGATGTAAAATGAGATTTGACTTTTGGGTAAAACATTTCCCACATTCTTGACATGAGAATGGCTTCTCCCCCGTGTGAATTCTCTGATGTCGATCAAGATCTGATTTGTAGTTGAAATATTTGCTGCACACTGAACATTGATGTTTCTTCTTCCCTGTGTGAGATCCTCGATCTCTTCCTTGAGAGTCATTTTGCTGTAGCGTCTGTGATGAATCAGAGGATGAGACGTGTATTATTGGATCAGATGAGGGGTCTTCCCTGTGAGGGGCTAGGGGTATATCCGGGGTCATGGTCTGCGCTTCATATGTATCTTGTGTGGTACCAGGATCATTACAGGCAGAAGATATCAGATGTTCCTCTGAGCTCCTCGTGTTGTTATCTGACAAAAAAGAATATAATGTAAAACAAGTAAAAATAAATACAATGTGGAAGACTTGTAGGTAAATTATTAAGCAACTCAAAGGAGAGAAGACATTGCCGCCCATCATTAGAACACGGAGACCTGTAGTAACATCTGACCACATCCTCTCCCTGTCTCTACTGGACAGGGGGCAATATGCAGTGTTCCTGGCATAAAGAGGCGATAAAATAAATCTTATAATGTGAAACATAGTTTAAAAAAACAAAACAAAAACTAACATTGGGCTAAAGTTAACCTGACAAAGATGAAGAATAATGTGTAGTAGAAACACAGACAAGCACAGTCAGTCCCCAGGTTAGGTACAAGGTTTGTAGGTTTGTTCTTAAGTTGAACTTGTATGCAACTTTATAATTGTAACCTCGGCCAAATTGTTTTTGGTCTCTGTGACAATTGAATTTTAAAAATGTTGGATTGTTATAAGAACCAGGAGTAACAATAACGCTTCCTTGCAGACACCTGTGATAACTGTTTATTGCAGCCCAAGGCTAAAGTACAAAAAAATTACAAATTAGCAGTGGTCCGTTTGTAACTAGGGGTCGTCTTTAAGTCGGGTGTTCTTAAGTAGGGGACTACATGTACATTAATCCATTGGCAAATTGCAGTAGAAGGCTACAACATCACATATAGCGTAATGTGGCATATGAGACAGTAGCATTAGCTATAATGGGTCATTTATTTATATGTGAAATATACACTCACCGGCCACTTTATTAGGTCCACCTGTCCAACTGCTCGTTAACACTTAATTTCTAATCAGCCAATCACATGGCGGCAACTCAGTGCATTTAGGCATGTAGACATGGTCAAGACAATCTCCTACAGTTCAAACCGAGCATCAGTATGGGGAAGAAAGGTGATTTGTGGCCTTTGAACGTGGCATGGTTGTTGGTGCCAGAAGGGCTGATCTAAGTATTTCAGAAACTGCTGATCTACTGGGATTTTCACGCACAACCATCTCTAGGGTTTACAGAGAATGGTCCGAAAAAGAAAAAACATCCAGTGAGCGGCAGTTCTGTGGGCGGAAATTCCTTGTTGATGCCAGAGGTCAGAGGAGAATGGGCAGACTGGTTCGAGCTGATAGAAAGGCAACAGTGACTCAAATCGCCACCCGTTACAACCAAGGGAGGCAGAAGAGCATCTCTGAACGCACAGTACGTCCAACTTTGAGGCAGATGGGCTACAGCAGCAGAAGAGCACACAGGGTGCCACTCCTTTCAGCTAAGAACAGGAAACTGAGGCTACAATTTGCACAAGCTCATCGAAATTGGACAGTAGAAGATTGGAAAAATGCTGCCTGGTCTGATGAGTCTCCATTTCTGCTGCAACATTCGGATGGTAGGGTCAGAATTTGGCGTCAACAACATGAAAGCATGGATCCATCCTGCCTTGTATCAGCGGCTCAGGCTGGTGGTGCTGGTGTCATGGATCCATCCTGCCTTGTATCAGCGGGTCAGGCTGGTGGTGGTGGTGTCATGGATCCATCCTGCCTTGTATCAGCGGGTCAGGCTGGTGGTGGTGGTGTCATGGATCCATCCTGCCTTGTATCAGCGGCTCAGGCTGGTGGTGGTGGTGTCATGGATCCATCCTGCCTTGTATCAACGGTTCAGGCTGGTGGTGGTGGTGTCATGGTGTGGGGAATATTTTCCTACCTGAGCATTGTTGCTGCCCATGTCCATCCCTTTATGAGCACAATGTACCCTGTAACATCTGATGGCTACTTTCAGCAGGATAATTCGCCATGTCATAAAGCTGGAATCATCTCAGACTGGTTTCTTGAACATGACAATGAGGTCACTGGACACAAATGGCTCCACAGTCACCAGATCTCAATCCAATAGAGCATCTTTGGGATGTGGTGGAACGGGAGATTCGCATCATGGATGTGCAGCCGACAAATCTGCGGCAACTGTGTGATGCCATCATGTCAATATGGACCAAAATCTCTGAGGAGCTTCCAGCACCTTGTTGTATCTATGCCACGAAGAATTGAGGCAGTTCTGAAGGCAAAAGGGGGTCCAACCCGTTACTAGCATGGTGGACCTAATAAAGTGGCCGCTGAGTGTATATCCACGATATGTGATGAGGCGTTGATTATATACACTATAAGAAGCAGCCAGAATTATATGCATCATTTAACCCCTTGGGTTTGATTGTATGCAATCTATAAATCCATTGACTTTCGGTTCTTACCAGAATATTGTCAAGGTTGCCCCACCTTTAATGGTGTTTGACATGGGTTATATCCCACCCTCTAAGGTCGGTGACCCGGAGATTATGCATCTCAGCTCCCGGGCTGGTACAAAATTCTTCTTCTGTTTTATCGCTTCGCATTGTATCTTATTGTAATTCTTTATACTATTAATCGGCTGGCGAATTCTACTCATTAGATTGCTTTACCGACATATAGCAGATCACAGGTAGAGGAAAGGGCATAGACCAATAGTCATACGTGATCTGCTCTCTGATGGATCATCTCTTACCAGAGGAATCCTCAGAGGACACATAATGAGGATTGGGCAGGCCGCAATTGGGGGTTGACTGCACCAACTTTTTAATTTTCTCAGTAGCTGCAGTAGGATCTCCCCAAAGAGTCTTGTAACACATTGTAATCATGAAGCTGCATTATGGCCTCTTATGTACATCACATTTGGCCACAGGACTACATTCTCCTGTTCCTGGACCTGTGCAGTCTGTCCTCTGTCTATGCTTGAAACCTGTCCCTCTGGTGTGTTTGGTGCAGGCGGATCAACGGTCGCTGCCTGGAAACTGCTCCATGAGTCGTCTCCCGGCAGTGACCTGCAGATTCCCAGGAGATAAGCGAGACAGCTACCTAGAGGGGAGGAGGGGGCAGTAATGTCCTGTATGAAGAGGCTGCGGCCGGGGATTAGTGTGAGGAGCATTAAACTAGGAGAAGATCCCAAACCCTGGAGACTCGTCCTTCCATCTCCTGTCACCTGCTCTCCTCCTGCAGGTTTCCTCCTCTGTGAGCGGTGACTCCTCACACGGGGGGACACGTGCCGGGGCGTCCTCCTCACACGGGGGGACACGTGCCGGGGCGTCCTCCTCACACGGGGGGACACGTGCCGGGGCGTCCTCCTCACACTCCTCACCTGGGGGGACACGTGCCGGGGCGTCCTCCTCACACTCCTCACCTGGGGGGACACGTGCCGGGGCGTCCTCCTCACACTCCTCACCTGGGGGGACACGTGCTGGGGCGTCCTCCTCACACTCCTCACCTGGGGGGACACGTGCCGGGGCGTCCTGCTCACACTCCTCACCTGGGGGGACACGTGCCGGGGCGTCCTCCTCACCTGGGGGGACACGTGCCGGGGCGTCCTCCTCACACTCCTCACCTGGGGGGACATGTGCCGGGGCGTCCTCCTCACCTAGGGGGACATGTGCCGGGGCGTCCTCCTCACACTCCTCACCTGGGGGGACACGTGCCGGGGCGTCCTCCTCACACTCCTCACCTGGGGGGACACGTGCCGGGGCGTCCTCCTCACACTCCTCACCTGGGGGGACACGTGCCGGGGCGTCCTCCTCACACTCCTCACCTGGGGGGACACGTGCCGGGGCATCCTCCTCACACTCCTCACCTGGGGGGACACGTGCCGGGGCGTCCTCCTCACACTCCTCACCTGGGGGGACACGTGCCGGGGCGTCCTCCTCACACTCCTCACCTGGGGGGACATGTGCCGGGGCGTCCTCCTCACACTCCTCACCTGGGGGGACATGTGCCGGGGCGTCCTCCTCACACTCCTCACCTGGGGGGACATGTGCCGGGGCGTCCTCCTCACACTCCTCACCTGGGGGGACACGTGCCGGGGCGTCCTCCTCACACTCCTCACCTGGGGGGACACGTGCCGGGGCGTCCTCCTCACACTCCTCACCTGGGGGGACATGTGCCGGGGCGTCCTCCTCACACTCCTCACCTGGGGGGACATGTGCCGGGGCGTCCTCCTCACACTCCTCACCTGGGGGGACACGTGCCGGGGCGTCCTCCTCACACTCCTCACCTGGGGGGACATGTGCCGGGGCGTCCTCCTCACACTCCTCACCTGGGGGAACATGTGCCGGGGCGTCCTCCTCACACTCCTCACCTGGGGGGACATGTGCCGGGGCGTCCTCCTCACACTCCTCACCTGGGGGGACATGTGCCGGGGCGTCCTCCTCACACTCCTCACCTGGGGGGACATGTGCCGGGGCGTCCTCCTCACACTCCTCACCTGGGGGGACATGTGACGGGGCGTCCTCCTCACACTCCTCCTCATCACTCACACACGTCTCTTCTTTTATGGCTGCACCGATAATGTCCACATCTTTCTCCTCATCCAGAAGCTGAGAAACAAATATTCTAATAGTCAGAAGATGCTGGAGAAGAGGCCGGGAATCCAGCGCTACTTATCTCTGAGGAACATGGAGAAGATCCAGAGCACATGTCATGTCTATGCTCCATCCTCCAGGAGAAGACATCTAATACTGAGGAGCAGGAGGTGACAGCCGTCTACAGCTCATAGGGAGAGACATCTCCACCTACCTGATCCTCCTGTGCAGGACGGGGACATCTCTCCGGGGATCTTCTCTCCCTGGATGGAGGGACTGTAGGGATCACATACACAGACTGAATTCCTTCATCTATACAGATAATACAGAGGGGACACGTGTCTATAGTCCTGTCTATTACCTGGTGATGCAAGGCTCCGCGGCTCCTGGTAGCGCTCCTTGTGTCCTTCTACATACTCCCACTCCTCCATGGAGAAATAGACGGCCACATCCTGACACCTTATAGGAACCTGACACACACAATGGCTACAGTCATCCCCCGGAGCCTCCATTACTGGATCATGTCCCAGCATTCCCAGCAGTGTCACCTCTCCAGTCAGCAGCTCCGTCATCTTCATGGTCAGTTCTAGGATCTGGTCATGTATCAGGGGGTGAGGCCGGGGGATGGGGCGCAGGGGTCCCCCCCATTCTTCATACACAGGGGCCGGACAGCGCTCACTAGACGTCTTCTTCACTAATGTGTAATCCTGGTTATGGGGAGACAGCGGGATAATATCCCCACATCCATGTCCCATCCCCCACCACCACATGATATGGGGGGCTCTCACCTCTCCTGTCAGCCGGTACAGGATCTCTAGGGTGAGGCGCAGGACGCTCTCCGCCATCTTGTCCCCCCCTCTCTCCATCCTGGATGAGTCGCTCCGGAATATTCTCCGATATAGAAGATTCTGGATTGTAAGAACCTGAGGAGGAAGAAGAGAAATCCAGAGACCGGAGGAGATTACAGGGAAGATGTAGTGTCCCCCCCGCCATGTGCAGTCCCATGTAATGTACACCCCCCCCCGCCATGTGCAGTCCCATGTAATGCCCCCCCCCCGCCATGTGCAGTCCCATGTAATGTCCCCCCCGCCATGTGCAGTCCCATGTAATGTCCCACCCCCCGCCATGTGCAGTCCCATGTAATGTACCCCCCCCCGCCATGTGCAGTCCCATGTAATGTACCCCCCCCCGCCATGTGCAGTCCCATGTAATGTCCCCCCGCCATGTGCAGTCCCATGTAATGTATCCCCCCCCCCGCCATGTGCAGTCCCATGTAATGTACCCCCCCCCCCGCCATGTGCAGTCCCATGTAATGTACCCCCCCCCGCCATGTGCAGTCCCATGTAATGTCCCCCCGCCATGTGCAGTCCCATGTAATGTATCCCCCCCGCCATGTGCAGTCCCATGTAATGTATCCCTCCCGCCATGTGCAGTCCCATGTAATGTATCCCTCCCGCCATGTGCAGTCCCATGTAATGTCCCCCGCCATGTGCAGTCCCATGTAATGTCCCCCCCGCCATGTGCAGTCCCATGTAATGTCCCCCCCCGCCATGTGCAGTCCCATGTAATGTCCCCCCCCCGCCATGTGCAGTCCCATGTAATGTCCCCCCCGCCGTGTGCAGTCCCATGTAATGCCCCCCCCCCCCCGCCATGTGCAGTCCCATGTGCAGTCCCCCCCGCCATGTGCAGTCCCATGTAATGTCCCTCCCCCGCCATGTGCAGTCCCATGTAATGTCCCTCCCCCGCCGTGTGCAGTCCCATCTAATGTACACCCTCCCCCGCCGTGTGCAGTCCCATCTAATGTACACCCTCCCCCGCCGTGTGCAGTTCCATCTAATGTACACCCTCCCCCGCCGTGTGCAGTCCCATCTAATGTACACCCTCCCCCGCCGTGTGCAGTCCTATCTAATGTACACCCTCCCCGCCGTGTGCAGTCCCATGTAATGCCCCTCCCCCGCCGTGTGCAGTCCATGTAATGCCCCTCCCCCGCCGTGTGCAGTCCATGTAATGCCCCTCCCCCGCCGTGTGCAGTCCCATGTAATGCCCCTCCCCCGCCGTGTGCAGTCCCATGTAATGCCCCTCCCCCGCCGTGTGCAGTCCCATGTAATGCCCCTCCCCCGCCGTGTGCAGTCCCATGTAATGCCCCTCCCCCGCCGTGTGCAGTCCCATGTAATGCCCCTCCCCCGCCGTGTGCAGTCCCATGTAATGCCCCTCCCCCGCCGTGTGCAGTCCCATGTAATGTCCCCCCCGCCGTGTGCAGTCCCATGTAATGTCCCCCCCGCCGTGTGCAGTCCCATGTAATGTCCCCCCCGCCATGTGCAGTCCCATGTAATGTCCCCCCCGCCATGTGCAGTCCCATGTAATGTCCCCCCCCCCATGTGCAGTCCCATGTAATGTCCCCCCCGCCATGTGCAGTCCCATGTAATGTCCCCCCCCGCCATGTGCAGTCCCATGTAATGTCCCCCCCCCGCCATGTGCAGTCCCATGTAATGTCCCTCCCCCGCCATGTGCAGTCCCATGTAATGTACACCCCTCTCCTCCTCCAGCCTGCAGTCCCATGTAATGTACACCCTTCTCCTCCTCCAGCCTGCAGTCCCATGTAATGTACACCCCTCTCCTCCTCCAGCCTGCAGTCCCATGTAATGTTCCCCCCTCTCCTCCTGCAGTCCCATGTAATGTGCACCCCTCTCCTCCTCCAGCCTGCAGTCCCATGTAATGTACACCCCTCTCCTCCTCCAGCCTGCAGTCCCATGTAATGTACATCCCTCTCCCCCTCCAGCCTGCAGTCCCATGTAATGTACACCCCTCTCCTCCCTCCAGCCTGCAGTTCCATGTAATGTACACCCCTCTCCCCCTCCAGCCTGCACTCCCATGTAATGTACACCCCTCTCCTCCTCCAGCCTGCAGTCCCATGTAATGTACACCCCTTTCCCCCTCCAGCCTGCAGTCCCATGTAATGTACACCCCTCTCCTCCTCCAGCCTGCAGTCCCATGTAATGTACACCCCTCTCCTCCCTCCAGCCTGCAGTGCCATGTAATGTACATCCCTCTCCCCCTCCAGCCTGCACTCCCATGTAATGTACACCCCTCTCCTCCTCCAGCCTGCAGTCCCATGTAATGTACACCCCTCTCCCCCTCCAGCCTGCAGTCCCATGTAATGTACACCCCTCTCCTCCCTCCAGCCTGCAGTCCCATGTAATGTACACCCCTCTCCTCCCTCCAGCCTGCAGTGCCATGTAATGTACATCCCTCTCCCCCTCCAGCCTGCAGTCCCATGTAATGCACACCCCTCTCCCCCTCCAGCCTGCAGTCCCATGTAATGTACACCCCTCTCCCCCTCCAGTCCCATGTAATGTACACCCCTCTCCTCCTCCAGCCTGCACTCCCATGTAATGTACACCCCTCTCCTCCTCCAGCCTGCAGTCCCATGTAATGTACACCCCTCTCCTCCCTCCAGCCTGCAGTCCCATGTAATGTACGCCTCTCTCCTCCTCCAGCCTGCACTCCCATGTAATGTACACCCCTCTCCTCCTCCAGCCTGCAGTCCCATGTAATGTACACCCCTCTCCTCCTCCAGCCTGCAGTCCCATGTAATGTACACCCCTCTCCTCCTCCAGCCTGCAGTCCCATGTAATGTACACCCCTCTCCTCCTCCAGCCTGCAGTCCCATGTAATGTACACCCCTCTCCTCCTCCAGCCTGCACTCCCATGTAATGTGCACCCTCTCCTCCTCCAGCCTGCAGTCGCATGTAATGTACACCCCTCTCCTCCTCCTGCCTGCAGTCCCATGTAATGTACACCCCCCTCCTCCTCCAGCCTGCAGTCCCATGTAATGTGCACCCCTCTCCTCCTCCTGCAGTCCCATGTAATGTACACCCCTCTCCTCCTCCAGCCTGCAGTCCCATGTAATGTACACCCCTCTCCTCCTCCAGCCTGCAGTCCCATGTAATGTACACCCCTCTCCTCCTCCAGCCTGCAGTCCCATGTAATGTACACCCCTCTCCTCCTCCAGCCTGCACTCCCATGTAATGTGCACCCTCTCCTCCTCCAGCCTGCAGTCGCATGTAATGTACACCCCTCTCCTCCTCCTGCCTGCAGTCCCATGTAATGTACACCCCCCTCCTCCTCCAGCCTGCAGTCCCATGTAATGTGCACCCCTCTCCTCCTCCTGCAGTCCCATGTAATGTACACCCCTCTACTCCTCCAGCCTGCAGTCCCATGTAATGTACACCCCTCTCCTCCTCCAGCCTGCAGTCCCATGTAATGTGCACCCCTCTCCTCCTCCTGCAGTCCCATCTAATGTACACCCTCCCCCGCCGTGTGCAGTTCCATCTAATGTACACCCTCCCCCGCCGTGTGCAGTCCCATCTAATGTACACCCTCCCCCGCCGTGTGCAGTCCTATCTAATGTACACCCTCCCCGCCGTGTGCAGTCCCATGTAATGTACACCCCTCTCCCCCTCCAGCCTGTATGGTCCAAGTATGTAGGGGTGTGTGTGTAAGAGAAGCAGTCTCAGTGCGTGGAGTGGACTGTATATGATGTCCTAAGGACAAATAATTGTGAATATGGAAGGGCCATAAATATAAGACGTGGATGGATGTAGGTGTACAAGAAAATGGGATGGTGAATAGGGGGTTTATGTTTTGTAGTAGCCGGTGAACAAAAGTTCCTCGTTCAGGCCCCTAGGGGCCATAGTATCCAGCGTGTAGATCCATCTGGATTCACTGCGTAAGAGTAAAGGTGTGAGATTACCTCCCCTGATATTCAGTGTCACTTTCTCCAGGCCTATAAAACTGAGACCTTTTGTACAGCTGCCATGATGTTGTAAAAAATGTAGAGCCACCGAGGTAAGTTTTTTGCCTTTTCGTTGATCGGCGGCTGCCGTGCGGATTGTTGACAGGTGTTGTTCTGTTCTGTGTGTCCCTTCATGTCCCGGACCTCGGAGTTTGAGGAGCCGGTGGGGCACAATAAGTTTAAAATCAAAAGCTACATTAACTGCAAAACAAAGGGAGTTATCTATGTCCTTACATGTCCGTGTCGCAAGCTTTATGTAGGCCAAACGGCCCAGGAATTTCGCAAAAGGTGTCAACAACACCTGTCAACAATCCGCACGGCAGCCGCCGATCAACGAAAAGGCAAAAAACTTACCTCGGTGGCTCTACATTTTTTACAACATCATGGCAGCTGTACAAAAGGTCTCAGTTTTATAGGCCTGGAGAAAGTGACACTGAATATCAGGGGAGGTAATCTCACACCTTTACTCTTACGCAGTGAATCCAGATGGATCTACACGCTGGATACTATGGCCCCTAGGGGCCTGAACGAGGAACTTTTGTTCACCGGCTACTACAAAACATAAACCCCCTATTCACCATCCCATTTTCTTGTACACCTACATCCATCCACGTCTTATATTTATGGCCCTTCCATATTCACAATTATTTGTCCTTAGGACATCATATACAGTCCACTCCACGCACTGAGACTGCTTCTCTTACACACACACCCCTACATACTTGGACCCCTTATATATTTTTTGCTATTATTGGGCCCTCTTAAGTCACTATAATTTGATGTTTTTGTTTTTGCCTATTGCTCACTCTCTTTTTTAAGTTTCAGATACCACCCACTTCTGTTGAATGGGATGGCCCTGTGGGAAACGATGAATGATGAACCCCTCTTGATTACGCTTTATAAGAAGACCTGCGGTGTTATCCTCTGAACCTCCTCTTCATACTCCATGCCCTCTTGCGTTCCTTTTCAGGATATCCTTATACCTCGATGTGGACGTTCTTCTAGTTTCTATTTGACTCATACTACTGACTGTTCTTTGCTGCTCTCGGGTCTGTTTCTCTTAGCTGTTGGGAGTTTTTTGGGCATTTCTATGTCCACATATATATTTTTAGTGATCGTCTTTATATATATATTATATACTCTAAATCTTATTTTTGTCATGTTTATTTCGATGTAGTATACCTTTATACGTGTGTTTCTCTTGCTGCTCTGGCTTGGTTCAGCCTGCCTCCCCCCCCCCTTTCCCTTTCAGGTTTCCTCCCCTCCCCCCCCTCGCCCTTTTACTTCAACCGCATTATCGACTAGGTTCCCCATATACACCTCGTCGTAGAAGATTTGCCTAAACCAATTCATTCACTGTGTTCTAGCGCATCCAATGTGGAGTTCCAATTTTCAGGGACCTCTCAAGGGGCCTTCTTCTAGGTCATACCTTGGTTGGTATATGCCTTTAATTTTAATAGGGGCTATTTTTATTTTTATTTTTACTTTTATTTTTTATAGAACTTCTGGCAGTTATATATGAATTGGATATACAGTTACATCACTTATTCATGCTTACTTTTGGGTTTGTCCGAAAGGGACATTTTATACCTGGGTGCATGTTTCCTAAGTAACGATGTCCTCACCTGTGTCGCCGTTTAGCCTATATTTACTATTATTTGCCTTGGGAGTTTATACTCATTTACTTTTCAGCCACTGCGTCACTACATAAATCCAACTTCGTTGGTACCGCACTTTATCTCACGTATATCTGGACTTGATTTTACATTTTGTCCTTTACTTTCACTCCGTATATATATTTCCTGTTTAATATGCAACTGTACATTTTTGCGTCTTGTTTTGTGCTATACGACCATCGTCGCCCAATGTCAATTGATTTATGTTTCACTGTTTATAGGTTGGGGTGTAGTATTTTATACCCACGTCTTGGTCCACATTTTATACGGTTCTACTCTATCTATGTGCATATTCGACTCTCCTTTTCTAGGAGGGTCATAAAACTTTTAGGGATACACTGTCTGTGCTGGTACTTTAGGACCTTTGTTTGGACCTCTCCATCGGTCATACATTGTTATACTATGCGTCGTATAACACTTATAGTCGTTGCACCATATAGCACTTGGACCTCTACATCGGTCATATACTGTTTTACTATGCGCCGTATAATACTTTTAGTCGTTGCACCATATAGCACTCGATCGACATACTACCTTTGTCTGTATCACCAAGTGTCTATTAGCTCTATACTTACCTTATTCATTATGTTTCCGGCTATGGACATACATTTTTATCTATATACTCTAAGCTTACTTTGCATTGGTAGGAACCTTTATTTCGTTAGCGGCGTTTCTGTTCTTTGAAGGTGTGCACACCCCTACTTCCGGGCTTATGGAACGCACAACCATGTTGGATTAGGTCTCGGCGCATGCCCGGATATGACGTCATATGGGGGCGGTACCTCTTAGGGGGGGCGGCCGGCTTGTTCTCTCGTCAGAGCAGTAAGGTATTTAAACCTGATACCTATACCAGGTAGACATCCCCTGACGAAGCCCGTGTACCGGGCGATACGCGTGGGGCATCTCTGCTCTCCCCAGCTTCATACTTGCTGTACGGTAATACTATTTTTCCTTGAATATATTGTTTACATTATTGGATGTGATTGTGATTGCTCTAAGCCGCTATTGTCTATTTGAGTGTCTTTCTTTGCTACACATGCTGTCTCACCCCATAGTTACCGTATTTGTATACACTTGTATCATTTTTATACTTATGTTTTCAGCATCACACATTGAAATTTGTTATGCTGGGGAGCTTGTCTGCTTTGCTACCCTCTTATATAGGGCTTTTAATTGTTTTTAAGTTCTACATATTTTCTAATAAAATTTGACATTTTTTCACCCATATGCATCTGCCTTTTGCGTTTCTTGGTTCATGTATATACCCGGCACATGTATAATATATACCCGGCACATGTATCATGTATATACCCGGCACATGTATCATGTATATACCCGGCAACTGTATAATATATACCCGGTACATGTATCTTGTTTACTCAGTGTGTGTGTGTGTGTGTGTATATATATATCTCTATCTATCTATATCTATCTATATCTATCTATATCCGGTACATTTATAGTATATACCCGGCACCCACCTGTATAATATGACCCCTCCCCCGGCACATGACTTTATTATTTCTGGTAGTACAGATTCTGCATCACTGCTCGGAGCTTTCCTATTCTATTCACTGTTCTCTGTACTGGTCCTGGTGCAGGAGGTGGGTCAGGACTTACCTCCAGGCTCCGCCCACAGCGACGCTTCTAAATCAAATCGAAAATAAAGTCGATAGAACTGAAATGGGTGAAGAATCTTCCGTGTGGAGAATAACTGTGCAGATGGTGACATCTAGTGGTGGAGGTGCGGAGGTGCAGCGTGTCCTCTATTACAGGGAAGGATCAGGCGAGCTCCTGCTGCAGTCTCTGAGTCTCTGCTGCTGCTGCTGAGCTGTGGGGTTACACGTTCTCCATCACACAAGATGTTCTACATGAAGCCGGGAACTCACAGCGTTTTATACTCATCCGGCAGAGATCCTCAAAGCATCTCAACTCTTCCCTGACCGCCTACTCACGACGTTGCAGTTTCTCCTGCGCTGATGGTGGGAGCAGGACCGGGTCTGCGGCGTCAGACACAACCAGAGACCGCGAGGAGAAGGTTTATCACCGCTTCTGACTTTCTTTCTAGCGCCATGCAGTGAATACAAGAGCCGGCACCGTCTGAAAGGGTTAATCGGAGCTGCAGTGTCTGATCAGACCCAGTACTGATCTGCCCCAGACATCTGCCCCCACAGGGGGTTGTATTCCCCTGTAACTGGGTCTCTTATAGATGGGGGGGGGGGGGGAGTAAATATAAACCAGTAAATGTCCCCCAGGGGTCTTTTATGACCTAACAGGGAGACATATACAAGTATAAAAACACCTAAAATATCTAGAAATAAACATTAACTCCTTCCCGCCGCAGCCCTTTTTACGTTTTTGCGGTTTCATTTTTCACTCCCGACCTTCAAAACAACTTTTTTTTTTTTTTTTCTTTCTTTTCCATGTTCAGAGCTGTGACGGCTTGTTTTCTGCGTAACACATTGCACTTCATAGTGATGGTGTTGAATTTTCCATGTCGTGTACTGGGAAGCAGGAAAATAAAATCCTGAATGCAGTGAAAATGGTGAAAAAAAACCCACGTTTGCGCCCTTTCCTTGTGGGTCTTCGATTTTACGGCTTTCACTGAGCGCCACAAATGACTGGTCTACTTTATTCTTCTGGTTGGTGCGATCACGGGGATAACAAATTTATACAGGTTTTATAATGTTTTCATACATTTACAAAAATTAAAACCTTGTGTACAAAAAAATGTTTTAGAAATGTTGCCATTTTCTGGCGCTGATAACATTTTCATACTTCGTTGTGCGGAGCTGTGGGTGGTGTCATTTTGTGTGACTTTCGATGACTTTTTCAATGATCTCATTTTTAGGACTATACAACCTTGTGATCATTTTTTTATATTTTTCAAAATGGCAAAAAGTGCAGTGAAAAATTGTATCAAAATTATATTTTGATTGGGCATTTTCGGGCGCAGTGATTTTTTATTATTTTTTTTTTTTAAATTTATTATTATAATTTTTTATTTATTTTTTACTGTTATATTTATATCATTTCTAGGGAAAGGGGGTGATTTGAATTTTTGTTTTTTTTTATTTTAAATTTTCTTTTTTTGTATTTACTATTTTTCAGACTCCCTAAGGTACTTTAACCCTAGGTTGTCTAATTGATCGTATACAGGGATTTTCCTCCTCATTCAAAACAATGGGGCAGATTTACTTACCCGGTCCGTTCGCGATCCAGCGGCACGTTCTCTGCGGTGGATTCGGGTCCAGCCGGGATTCATCAAGGCAGTTCCTCCGACGTCCACCAGGTGGCGCTGCTGGGACACAATTTCCTTTTTTAAATGCAGCGGTTTTTCCAAATCCGTCGGGTTTTCGTTCGTTTGCCAAATCCCGGGGGAATTCAGAGAAAATGTGTATAGATGAAAGATGAGGATCGCACTCTGTCTTACTTGTATCCAAAAAGTAAGAAAACTTTATTTGTACATGGAAACAGCGGTTACAGGAATTGGAATAAAATCTGACGCGTTTCTGACCTTTGCGGTCCTTAGTCGTAGATAACACTGTGTGGGGCACGAGAGACATTTATAATCCGAAAACCGGAAATGATTAATTGATTATCAGGTGAGTAGGTCTCTGACGTGTCTCACAACATTAACACTTTAGTATATACAATAAAAACATCGTGATACTTCATAAACATCTGAAATATACAAAAAAGAAAGAAACATGTGCAAACAGTGCATAAGGACAGAAGGGCTGAGAACTGACTAGTAATTAACCAAAAGGTCATTACGTACATTGAATCCTTTAGGATGTATACAGTCCTTAGTAAGGATCCAGAAACCCTCCCGGTTCAGAAGCTTTCTTCTAAGGTCACCACCCCTACGATTCATTTTAACCTTTTCTACACCACAAAAAATAAAACTGGATAAATTTCTGTCATGATGTTGTATAAAATGTCTGGCAGCATTAGAGGGGTTATTATACTCAAAATTGGTAATGCCATTGAGGTGTTCTCTAATACGTTCTTTCAGAGCTCTACTAGTGCAACCTATATAGTCCTTATTACAGATTGTGCAAGTGATGCAATATATGACATTCCTCGTATTACAATTAATAAAATCACGTATAGTTATTTCTGTGTGTTTATCTAAAGTTGTCTTACAATTCTGTGCATATTTGCAGCTCTTGCAGATTTTGGCACCACATTTGAAAAAACCTTTGGTATGAAACCACGGTTTGGTGTTTGGGTTTTTATTAATGTCACTGGGAGACAAGACGCTGCCTATTGTTGGGGCTTTCCTAGTGGAATAGGAAATGCCCGCCCGTAAAAGTTCTCGCAATATGTCATCCTGATATAACATGGGGATATAGGTATTGATAATGTTTTTTATGGCTGTGTTTTCTACACTATAAGTTGTAACAAAGGTGGGTTTAATATGTCGTGTAGAAGAGATGGGGGGTCTATGACTCACGGAGAGTAAATTTTCCCTAGATCGATTCATGCCAATATATTTGGCTCTTTCTAAGTTCCCCTTAGTGTAACCCCTCTTTTTCAATCTTTGTTCTATCATGTTAACTTCTACTTGAAAAGCTGAATCTGTGGAACAATTCCTTTTGGCCCTAAGTATTTCCCCTACCGGGATGCTTTTTATAGTGTGTGCAGGATGACATGAGGAACTGTGGAGTATGGTGTTGCGGGCTGTGTTTTTTCGATAGGTGGATGTGAAGATATGTTCTGAGTTGTGCAACGTATCCAGTTTTAAATTATTTACTTAGTAGCAACTTTTTTCAATACGGTGATGCCTTCTTTTTACAAAAATCAGGGGCAGCAATGGGGGCGAAATTTTCCCCATCGCTGGCCAATCTATACGTTGCGTGGTGGGAGGACATGTATATTTTTTCTGATTGCAATCCATTCAGTGCCCAGATGATCAGATACGGCCGCTATATCGATGACGTCATCATTATATGGGACGTAGATGACAGTTCCTCATGTCATCCTGCACACACTATAAAAAGCATCCCGGTAGGGGAAATACTTAGGGCCAAAAGGAATTGTTCCACAGATTCAGCTTTTCAAGTAGAAGTTTGAAAAAGAGGGGTTACACTAAGGGGAACTTAGAAAGAGCCAAATATATTGGCATGAATCGATCTAGGGAAAATTTACTCTCCGTGAGTCATAGACCCCCCATCTCTTCTACACGACATATTAAACCCACCTTTGTTACAACTTATAGTGTAGAAAATACAGCCATAAAAAACATTATCAATACCTATATCCCCATGTTATATCAGGATGACATATTGCGAGAACTTTTACGGGCGGGCATTTCCTATTCCACTAGCAAGCAGCTGCAAATATGCACAGAATTGTAAGACAACTTTAGATAAACACACAGAAATAACTATACGTGATTTTATTAATTGTAATACGAGGAATGTCATATATTGCATCACTTGCACAATCTGTAATAAGGACTATATAGGTTGCACTAGTAGAGCTCTGAAAGAACGTATTAGAGAACACCTCAATGGCATTACCAATTTTGAGTATAATAACCCCTCTAATGCTGCCAGACATTTTATACAACATCATGACAGAAATTTATCCAGTTTTATTTTTTGTGGTGTAGAAAAGGTTAAAATGAATCGTAGGGGTGGTGACCTTAGAAGAAAGCTTCTGAACCGGGAGGGTTTCTGGATCCTTACTAAGGACTGTATACATCCTAAAGGATTCAATGTACGTAATGACCTTTTGGTTAATTACTAGTCAGTTCTCAGCCCTTCTGTCCTTATGCACTGTTTGCACATGTTTCTTTCTTTTTTGTATATTTCAGATGTTTATGAAGTATCACGATGTTTTTATTGTATATACTAAAGTGTTAATGTTGTGAGACACGTCAGAGACCTACTCACCTGATAATCAATTAATCATTTCCGGTTTTCGGATTATAAATGTCTCTCGTGCCCCACACAGTGTTATCTACGACTAAGGACCGCAAAGGTCAGAAACGCGTCAGATTTTATTCCAATTCCTGTAACCGCTGTTTCCATGTACAAATAAAGTTTTCTTACTTTTTGGATACAAGTAAGACAGAGTGCGATCCTCATCTTTCATCTATACACATTTGTTCAGGAGAGAGGAAAGAGGCGTCCTTGGAGGTTCACGCACCAGGAGTAGAGCAGGTCTGTAACATGTGATCATAGATCACTATTACTTGGAATTCAGAGAAAATCACCGCAAATCGGAAATATTCGGGTAACACGTCGGGAAAATGTGAATCGGGCCCTTAGTAAATGACCCCCACTGTTCTGATCAAGTTCCAAAGACCCAAGGCTGTTTTGCTTCTGAAGCTGTCTGCAAGGCTGCCGATCAGCGGGTGTTTTGCTGCAATATGGAACAAAGACTTACTGGCTTTGGAGAGGGCTCAGCCGGTAAGGGGTTAATGTTAAAATTCTCCCTTTACATGTTAAATATCACACACCAGCGATTCTGGTGATTCTGCATTAAAGGAAACCTACCATTTCAAATGGTAGGTTTAAGCTGTAAACACCGAGCACCAGGTCAGGGTGAGCTCAGGCTGAGCTGGTGCCGGTGCTTAGTTTCGTTAGTGTTAAAACCGCGGTATCGTGGTTTTAACACTTTTTAAACTTTATAGCTTAAACTGCTTCGGCGCTGCGCGCGCACGATCGTGCGTACACAGCGCCGAAGCAGTTTATGCTATAAAGTTTAAAAAGTGTTAAAACCGCGATACCGCGGTTTTAACACTAACGAAACTAAGCACCGGCACCAGCTCAGCCTGAGCTCACCCTGACCTGGTGCTCGGTGTTTACAGCTTAAACCTACCATTTGAAATGGTAGGTTTCCTTTAAAGTAAAAAGAAAAAACAAGTATATATTAAAAAATAACTTCTTCAATTTTTGTAACTTTAACCACCTGGGAGATCTTTCCTTCTGTAATCGCATATATCAGCTCGGTGCCGGCTCATGCGCTGGTGAAGTCTCATCAAGAAACACTGCACTATACAAGTCTACTTATGGCTGAACGGGTAGGTACTTACCTTTCTACATGCTCCACAGAACCCAGGATCTACCTCTGTCACACAATGATTATCTGGACGGCAGGTAAGTAGATCCTACTTCATTTCCATGAGGGTTACAACTCAACTTTCTGAAATTAATCTATTCAGATAATGAAATACATGTTCTGGACCCCACTCAATCCAGGGCTGCGTCTGCCATGAGGCAAGACGAAAATCTTGCCTCAGGCGGCAAGGGGCCCAGAAGGGGCGGCTGATGCCATGAGGCAAGGAGATATAATAAAATCTTATCAATAAGCTAACGATGCACTAATATGAAGTATTTGTGCATCAGATCTCACTGAAAATATGCCCTTAACATGTCCAAATTGCCAAAAAAAAATATATATATATATTGTATAGTCTTTACAAAGTGACAGTGCAAATCTGGTCTAAATGGCACAGCGTCTCTGCCATGGCGTGTGCCCATACAGCAGTTTACCACCGCATGGGGGGGATTGTTAATGGAAGAAATTGGGGATCAACCTGTTGTGGAGCGTTTTGGTATTTAATCCACAGAGAATGTGTAAATTTTTTGAAAAATACCTTCATTTAAACAAAAAAATTTCAATTTCAAGATTGTAACGGATTTTGTTTTAACTGCTGTAATAGTGACACAGGTCAGATTGGAAAAAATGGGCTGTCAGGAAGGTTAAAAGTGGCTTTGGCGGCTGACCAGTTAATGTTCATTTTCAGTCAATTTGAAAATTTGTGAAAAAATTTATATACTATAAATTACATAAAAGCACTTTATTTTTCCACTTTTAACCCCAAATGAAAAAAAAAACCTTTTTTATTACGTTTTAACAAACCGCATGTCTCCCTAAACAAACACAATGGGGCAGATTAACCTGTTGCGATCCCGTGGTTCGTTGTCCGACGAGGATTCGGGTCTGCCGCGATTAACTAGGATCGGGCGCCCGAGTTCCTGCATCCATCGCTGCGTCGAGGTCCGCCGGAGTTCACTTCTTGCATGTGAGTGCTTGATCTTGCGACACATTTCCATTTTTAAATTCCGCGGTTTGTCCGAATTCATCGGGTTATCCGATATACACGCCCCCCCCCCCCGATTTCTGTCGGGTGCAAGCCGATGTGCCACAATCCGATCGCTTGCGACAAAAACCCGGGGCAATTCGGCGCTAAACGGAAATAATCACAGAATCGCGGTCCGCGGACCTTTGGTAAATGAGCCCCATTGTCTGCATTAAGGCAGCACGCAAAAAAAAAGTTATGGCCCATAAGAGAGTTATCAGGCGGGCTGGAGAAGGATTTTTAAAATCACAAAGCTGTACTACCTGCCTCCGTCACTCCCTGTGCCACTCCGTTGACAAACAGCAAACCTTCTGGCTACAGCTCTCATTGATGTGCCTTCCTGGATGGGCTACTTTTAAGCTGAGCAGTTGTAGGTAGATCATACACTGAGCCTCATCAGGAGCATGCTGAGGCATTGTAGGGAGATCATACAGGCACGTGGAGGCCACACACATTACTGAGCCTCATCAGGAGCATGCCCAGGTGTTGTAGAGAGGTCATACAGGCACGTGGAGGCCACACACAACACTGAGCCCCATCAGGAGCATGCCGAGGCATTGTAGAGAGGTCATACAGGCACGTGGAGGTCACACACAATACTGAGCCTCATCAGGAGCATGCCAAGGTATTGTAGGGAAGTCATCCAGGCACGTGGAGGTCACACACAATACTGAGCCTCCTCAGGAGAATGCCCAGGTGCTGTAGGGAGATCATACAGGCACGTGGAGGCCACACACAATACTGAGCCTCAGCAGGAGCATGCCGAGCCCTTGTATGGAGGTTATATATGCATGTGGAGACCAGACACACAATACTGAGCCTCATCAGCAGCATGCCGAGGTGTTGTAGGGAAGTCATACAGGCACGTGAAGGCCACACACAATACTGAGCCTCATTAGGAGCATGCCGAGGCATTGTAGGGAGGTCATCCAGGCAAGTGGAAGCAACACACAATACTGAGCAGCATAGCAAGGCATTTTATGGAGGTTATAAATGCACGTGGAGGCCACACGAACTACTGAGCCTCATCAGGAGAATGCCGAGGTACTGTAGGGAGGTCATACAGGCACGTGGAGGCCACACACAGTACTGAGCCTCATCAGGAGCATGCCGAGGTGTTGTAGGGAAGTCATACAGGCACGTGGAGGCCACACACAGTACTGAGCCTCATCAGGAGCATGCTGAGGGTTGTAGGGAGGTCATACAGGCACGTGGAGGCCACACACAATACTGAGCCTCAGCAGGAGCATGCCGAGGTGTTGTAGGGAGGTCATACAGGCATGTGGAGGCCACACACAATACTGAGCCTCATTTTGACTTGTTTTATGGACATTACATCAAAGTTGGATCAGCCTGTAGTGTATTATTTTACTTTCATTTTGTGAGTGACTCCAAATCCAGACCTCAATTGGTTAATAAATTTGATTTTCATTGATGATTGTTTTTTGTGATTGTAATTGTCAGAACATTCAACTTTGTACAAAGTATTCACTGAGAATATTTATGATAATTCATTCAGCTCTAGGATGTGTTACCTTTATTTTTTGAGCATATCCTGTGTAGTAATTGCCAGCAGTGACCTCTAGGTGGGGCCATTGCTCTGTGTAGGGATCTTGCAGTGTGTATTTCTGCTTGCGGTGCTGGGAGATGTCGGGGTCCCTGTGATTTGGGCTGCTCTATGAGAAGACACAGGAGGAGCGGAGGGAGAGCTCTGATAATAAACCTGAAAACCCAGAAGGTTCTGGAAATCGATGGAGTTTCTGGTTTTGATGTATAAGTGTGTTATGTGAGCACTATATGGCAGTATTACATTTGTATCGGTGTATCATGGAGCGCTATGTAGCATCGCGATGTCCAGATACTCCTGTGGTCTGGGGCTTGTAGCGTTACTGAGAAAGGTAATGTCTAATGTGAAGAATAAAGTAGTAAGTCGCCTTAAAGGAGACCCCTTCTAGATCTCCTCCTCTCCCTATTACTGCTGAGATTCGTTAAACACTCCCAAACCTCTTGGACTGGTGCAACTGAAATCACCATCGCAGAGACCTCGGAGAAGACTTCTCTGACCAGAAGTGGATCCTACACTCCGGAGTCATCAGGAAACATAATCTCAAGGAACTTCCTCGATGTACAGACAAGAGCCAGGGACTCTCCAGATGTCTCCGACCAGAAGCCATGGAAGCCCTTCGTCATTGTCCTGTAGAGTGTAGGACATGGAGGACTCGCTCATGGTCCGATGTGGAATATTTCTATGGAAGATGCAATGGACTTCTGGGTGTGACAGTGCCGGTTCATCCCAGGACCTTTGTGAATCAGGATTTGGACTCTGTTCAGACCCTGGTAACATTTAGGTTTAACGATGTCGATGGCCTAAGCCGCTTCTGGAAGACAAGTCGGGGCACATTTATGAAGGGCTTTGCGCCAGTTTTCTGATGGCCTTTGCACATTCTTTCTAGGGTAAATGGCTTGCACGTTATTGTGTCCGTGCCGCTATTGTGTCGCACGCGGCTGCACGAGGCACCATGCGACACAAATTAGGGGGCCTTCAGTCGGACTGTATGCCTGATTTAACCAAGGAGCACCACAAAAAAGTTGATGAACTCTTGGGTCAGCGATTCAGATTCATGACTTCTGGCGCACATTCTTAATGAATCTGTCGCACTGAGCATTCTACACGGCCAGAGGACCTTCTACACGGCCAGAGGACCTTCTACACGGCCAGAGGACCTTCTACACGGCCAGAGGACCTTCTACACGGCCAGAGGACCTTCTACACGGCCAGAGCACCTTCTACACGGCCAGAGCACCTTCTACACGGCCAGAGCACCTTCTACCTATGCAGAGGACCTTCTACCTATGCAGAGGACCTTCTACACGGGCAAAGGACTTTTACTGCCGTTTCCCACATTATTAGTAACTGTGCCTCTCTCACTACCCGGCAGAGACTACTCTTGTAGAACATGCGAGACCCGTCATAGCACCGGGGGGCACAGCAGTAGCTCCGGGCGCCCCCATTATACATTTAGAGGAAGAGAATGTGTATATTTATGTAAAACATTCCCATATTAATGTGTGTGTGGCCCCAGCACAGACTCCATTACGTCTCCTCTCCATCCATCATCGAGTGTTTACTGGGATCCCGGGCGGCGGAAACTCCAGTACATACAAGAATCAATCACGTGCCCCCTCATCATGGCGTCCAGCGCTCGTTATTACATCTTTCTGGGAGATAATTGCTCATTAGACGTCCTGAGCAGCTGCTGCTCCCACCTGGACACTTCTTGCTCAGCACAACCTCCTCTCCCATTCTATGCAATCCTTAAAGGGATCATCTAGTTATCTAAAAATACTTCATAAAACCGGTAGACTGCTACGCGAATCCACTCATCCCCCTCCCCTGCTGTTCTGAGGATGCTCGATCCCTACTGTGCTCCACAACCTGCAGCCAGGAAATGGGCCGTCACCTTTGATTGGCTGGGCTGTATAATGTCCCTTGTGCCCCCCCACTGTTTAGTGCCCCCGTAGTGTCTTCACACTGTATAATGCCCCCATGCCCCTCCCCCACTGAAGATTGTGGAGTATAGTAGTAATGGGTGAAACCGGTTACAGGGGGCAGCCTGACCCCCAACTCTCTGCCTCCTCTGGTACCAATGAACACAACACAGCCGACCCATTCTGCGAAAACTCCCCGGTGCCGATCACAGGTGTTAACCCTTTAAATTCTTTGCCGGCAGCATTTAAAAGGTTAACACCTGTGATCAGCACCAATCCGGGAGTTCTTGGAGGGTTTTTCCCTGATCTTTGGGACAACGGCTGCGCTCACCTTGCTGAACCATAACTTCTGGCGAAGGTTTTTTGACGCTCGTGGTTGGAGGCGCTGCGATACTCTGCAGCCTTTTCTTCCTGTACATTGACCATGTGACTGCAGCAGGTGAGCGGAGGTGGCGGAGCGCTGCAACATCTGAGCACCTTATTACCGGAGCCTCGGCCTCTGAAGGCTCCGTCTCTTGTGGCCCCTGCTGGGCGTCTCTCTAGATTTCATTCTGGTGCCCATCACATGTCCACTGATCTCCAGGCGCATGGGTCACTTCTATAACATCACAGACATTGAGGTCCGGGCGTGATCGGCGCCAGCTGCAGTGGGACCTTACAGATGGTCATTTCTTCTCTTTTTGGAGGGTCCCACAATGTCCTCAGGACAACAATACGGCTTAAAGCTGTGGGGGAGACTCTGCATATTAGGGGCTTTGTCCTTCCAGTGACCCCTGATCTGCTGGCGGATCCAGGGTCCTGCTCCCCTCCACTTCACTCTGTCTCGTGAGATGACGTCACCCCCCTTCTAATAATCTGATTTCTCGCCATCTGTTGTGTCTTCACCAATTACTCCGTCTCACAAACACGAAACGAGGAGAAATCCGGCAAAATGTGACAGAAAGCAGAAGAGCAGAGACAAGAAAACGGGAGGGAGCTGACCTGCAGAGAGCGGCGGGACGAGGGGGCAAACAGGACGGGGGATGGGGGGGCAGACAGGACGGGGGATGGGGGGGCAGACAGGACAGGGGATGGGGGGGGCAGACAGGACAGGGGATGGGGGGGCAGACAGGTGGAGAATGGGGGGCAAACAGGAGAGGGGTGGGGGCAGACTGTGGGGGGGGGTGGAGGGGTAGACCGGGAGTGTAATAAGGGGGCAGATGGGGGCACACAGGGAGAAGGAGGCAGGCTTGGTGTGTAATAAGGGGCAAGACAGGGGCACACAGAGTTGAAAGCGGACCTGGGTGTGTAATAAGGAGGGACTGGGGGGTTAAGGGGCAGACAAAAGGGGAATACAGGTGGGGTCCCTAGTAATATTCAGGTGATGAAATAAGAGGCGGAGTCAGGGGAGGACGTCATGAAATGATCACATTTAATGAACGACTTCTGGTTTATATACATCTATAAAAAATTCAAATACAGCGAGAACTTCGCCCGGGAAATGTTTTCTCTTGACATTTTTTTTTTCTCTTTTTAATACTGGGATGAACGGTATTAAATACTGAACCTGCGAGTGGGCGGAGCTTCTTTACAAAATCTGGGTGTCCCCAGGGAGGGAGGGATTTAAGGTGCATGATCTCAATACGGCAACGTCCGGCTACACACCTGGGGGAGGGGGGGGGGGGGTGGTCAGTGATTATACAACCCCTACAATGGGAGGGGGCTTGTCCACGACCCCCACTCACTATTACCACAGCTGATCTCGGGGTCCCCCCAGTGTCATCTGATCATCATACTCTAGTCCCATCCAAGCAGCACCCTTACTGCAGCTCTAGATGTGGCTGGAGTATAAAACATGTGACCTGTATGATGGTGCCACGTTCACATGATGGAGGGGAAGCCCCACCTGATTCCACTACTCATCTCACCGTATACAGAAATCTCAGGGGTCTGACCCTTGATTTTTGGGATTCGTTAACTGAATTTACAACTTTTATGGTGACTATTTTTTTTTTTTTTAAATAAAGTGCACAGAGGGTAAAGGCTTTATTCCAGTGGTAGAACCTTACTTAAAGGGCAACTCCGGTCTTCTCCGATATTTACAGGACTGGTGCGGGATCATGTGGCAATCAAATCACTTTACAATTAATCTATGCTGCTTTCCCATCATGCCTCAGGCTGTAACATGGCTTTATATTGGGCTTTCACCGGTGCTCACTGTCGCCCCCTGCTGTGTAATGTGTGTATGAGCTGCCAAGTTAATGAGGGGGTGTGGCTTCCTAATATGGTGCGACCCCTCCAGCATCAGTTAACAATCCTAAAGTATGCCAAGGAGACTATAAGCCGTGCACCCATTGGGGCTTCTCAAGTCTTTCCACTCACAACCAATCATATTGTGGCATTCATATAATACTGTAGTAAGCAGATTTACAATTCACATTTTATATCATCATTTATATATTTGTAACATTGACCATTTCATTGGACATTAAGAGCAAATCCACCAACAGAGATGGGACCAGAATAAAATTTGGGCAAATGTCTTGGAGTGGCTGGATTGTAAGTGGACTGATCCCACCCTGAGCTCCCGGTCATTTTAGGAGGTGGGATAATCCATCCCACAAATCACTGCAGGTGGGGGTTCCATTATAGGGTGCCAACACCCGTGCCCTCACGATAGGGTGCCAACACCCGTGCCCTCACCATAGGGTGCCACCACTACTGCAGCACAGCTTGGATCCCCCCTCACCCATAGGGTGAAAGTGCACACTCATAAAGATCTCTGCAAATATAATCGTGGACTTGAGTCCATCAGGCAGCACAGGACCAAATTTCTGTATAAAATTTTGGTAAAATTTTTCAATGTCAGTCTAGGACAAATTAACATTTCACCAAATGTTTGTGTGTGTGTGTATCACCGGATTGATCACACTCTGAGCTCCTGGACTAGAACTATTCATGTCAGGAATGGGGTAGGTGGCCAGACACTGGGGTGAACATACGTGTGCAGTAGCTGTGCACAATTGTGCTGAGCATCGTAGTCTATGTAGGATCCTAAACAACATGTGTGTATCATGTTCTCGATATGTATTGGCACACAGACCATTTCCGATTGGCCACACCCCTTTCCAGTGAGACCACGCCCACTCCCCCTGAAAGGCCACGACCACTTAGTTGGACAAGTTCCAAAAAAAGCCTGGATAAATGGCGCAGGGTATCTTTGGGCACAAATCCTATAGAATTTTGTCGCGAGTGCATTCACAAATATCCGCCAGTGTCTTGAAGCCTCTTAATGGACAAACCTAAAATATCACAAGTTCTCAGATACACAACTTATGGTTAGGAACTGCACAGTGAAGGCTGAGACAATCTGATATATAAATGAAAATTTTGGTAAAATTTTTCCACGGTCTTAAGTTTGATCTGTGTGTGTATTACTGGACTGATACAACCCAGGGATTGAAAGATTGGGACACCATCATGTCAGGAGAGAGGGGGAAATACTCTACACTTGGCTACAGATGGGGGGACCCCGCTGGCTCCTGTGCCCCCCTCTGCAGCAGCCCCTGAGGGTAAGTGCAGACCGGGTGGAGAAGCTCTTAATAAACAATAAGATAAAGGACAACCCCAGAAAATCGACATTGTGACCAATCCTCTGCTGGAACCCAGAGACCGTTGCACGTGGTCATGTGACATTCTGTATGGTAATGAGACCAGCGCCGTACCCCTCCCCCTCCCTCTTATACTTTGTTTCAGGAGACCCAAGAAACTGAGGAGAAAGTCTCAGAAATGTATGAAAAGTTTTCGGATGAAACGTGTCATTTGTTCAGGTCTTATAAGAAAAAGGTTCATTAATCCAAGACGCTCGGAGCAGCGCCATTGTCTCTTCTCCTCCGCCAGCGGCGCATTGCACCAGAAACGGTAGAACTTTTTGTTTTTGTCCTCAGAAATTGTAACCAAAAATGTAAGAAAATGCACAAAATCCGTTCATTTGGCAAAGAAAAAAAAAAAAGTGATGAAGGCGCCAACGGTGGAATAAGGAGTTATGTGCGATATCGTCCTGTGGCTCAGAATATTCCGGAAGTTATGCGTTACTTTTTTCAGAAAGATGTGGAACGTTGGCCCGGGCAGCACAGCATGGTGGGAAAGTACCGTAGCAGTTGCGTCTTTGGCATGGCGGTATAGCTGTATGATCCCGTGACGATCGTAGCGTCCCATCAACCAGAGAGTCTCCATGGAGTCTGTGGCTCCTCCCACGCCGATGCTGTGCCGTTGGCAAGTTTGGTTTTACTCTCCTTATTTTGGCAGCCATGTTTTGTTTTTGTTTTTGTTTTTTTTTTTAAATACGTCCACATTGTATCAGTCTCACCGCTTGTGGATCGTTTGTAATTTTTCTCCGTTCTCGGTTGGATTTGTCCATTGCTCCAAAGAAAGAAGAGACATTTCTTAACCAATGAAGATAACATGAAAATAAGTTGTATCCTCCGTAACATGTGCAAAATAGAGAAAAAATATTGAAATACTTTATGTAGGAATGAGGCAAAGGAATCTGCAAAGAGAAGAGAGAAGGTCGGGTGAGGAGCAGGTTGTGTCATGTGACTTTTTACTCATACGTAGAAGTTATTGAAAAGGGATTGAGAAAGACTGGGACACAAACACCATGTCCTATACCTAAAGCTGAACCTGAAGGAGCTCCGCAGGGGTTGTACTTGTGTGAAGCTCCACCCCCAAGGTTGTACCTGCTATAATTCAATGTTCGATAAGCTCTATAATAAAACTGTGTCCTCCCCATGATGCTCAGGACTTATAGGATTTACCCAACAGTTTTAAAACTTACATTTAACCCTATAATCTACTTAGAAACACACAAGGGTGGAGCAAACCTTTTAACCCCTTAAGGACAATCTCATTTTGAGATTGTTTAATCGTCACATTGTACTTCAAATTAGCGGAAATATTTAGATGATATCTTTTGCCTTTTAATTATTAAAAAAAATTAAAATTTTGAAAATTGAGAATTTTTGACAAAGTTCTAAATTCTTTGCTTTTTAAGTAGATAGTCCTAGCACAAAATAACTTTATAAATAATATTTCCTGAGTGCCTGCATTATGTCGGCCGGGGCTTTTTATGCCTCCTCTCATTTTTTTAGGTTGTTATGGGGCTTAGAATTGTGGGTGCAATTTTTTTTTTTAACATTTTTATGAAAATCGCCTAAACCTCTATTTACAGGCATCTGCTAAGTTTTCATGTGTCTTCTGAGAGGCCTAACATTAGTAAAACCACATAAATGACCCCATTATAGAAACCAACTTTAAGGAGTTTTTAACCCTTTAGGTGTTTTACAGGGGTAAAAACAAAATGGAGGTGGAATTTAGAATTTGTAATTTTTTTTTTTTTTTTTTTTTGGAAAATATATTAATTTTGCCCCAAAAATAAAAATTTCACAACGGATTAAATGACAAAAAGCTCCACGTGGTGGTGACTTCCACTCGTCAGGTGAATCATTTTGGGGGGGGGGGGGGGGTTCAATACCTAATTGATAAGATTTTTCTTGGTGAGGATAAGAAAATCCATGAATTCTGGTTTAGGGCTTTTAGTTATTTTCTTCGTAGGCCGGACAGAGCACCATAGAAATAATATGTTATCTTTATTCTATAGGTCACCACCAGTTATACGGCTTTTTTATGGTTGCCTTGTTTTGCAGAATATAGAACTAATTATGCGAGAAATTTGCTTATGTTTTGCGCCGCCCTGTATTACTGGGCAGAAGATTTTTTTTTTTTTCTATATACGGATCTGTTTCAGGGCTTGTTTTATGCCGGACAAGTTGTACTTTTTATTGATATCTTGTCGGGTTTAAAGTTACTTTTTGATCACTTTTTTATATCTGTGGTTGGAGGTGAAAATGTTGTAATTTTTGCGGCTTTTAAAAATTTTTGTTTCACTGCGTTAACTGTGCGGGTTTAGTATCAATTTTATTTTATTCCACAGGTTGTTACGGACGTGGTGATGCCCAATATGTAGTGTTTTTCTCTTTTTTTTTTAATGTAAAATTTAGATTTTTTTTTTTTTATATGAAGGGGCATTAGGGGATGTTTATTCATTTATTTTTTTAAACTTTTTTTTTTTTTTTTTTTTTTTTTTTTTTTACTGTTTCACCTTGTCCCAGTGTGGGACATGAACAAGAGATCATCTACTCAGCGTAGGCCGACAGGCACCGTATTAGAGGAGGACAAATCTTAGAAGTCCCGGTGCCCGGATCTAGGAGTAATGTCCCTGGTTTATCAGGATGGATTGTGGTGGGAGATTTCCTTTTAACCGGTTCGCGACCGCCCGCCGTGTATTCACGGCGGCGGTCGGGTCGCGCTGCATGGAGAGGGCTCACGGGCTGAGCCCTCTCCATAGCCGATAAGTCTTTGCTGCATATTGCAGCAAAGGCTTACCGGTAACATCCGCGATCGGTGCTAGCACCGATCGCGGGTGTTTTTACAGCGTGGGCTGCCGGCAAAGCTGCCGGCAGCCTCAAACAGATAGCGGCGCATGGCCGCCGCCATCTTACCTGGGATCGCCGCTCCCCGTGACGTCATCGGGGGGCGGCGATCCGTCTCCATGGTAGCCTCGGGTCTTCCGAAGACCCGAGGCTATTTCGTTTTAACCCCTTCATTACAATGTGCTGATAGCACATTGTAATGAATGAGGAAGAAAATCCCCATATACTGCCATACTGTAGTATGGCAGTATATGATAGGATCGATCAGACAACCTAGGGTTAAAGTACCCTAGGGAGTCTGAAAAATAGTATAAATAAAAATAAAAAAAAGTTTAAAAAAAAAAAATTATAATAAAAAAACCTAAAATTTCAAATCACCCCCCTTTCCGTAGAACTGACATAAATATAAATAAACAGTAAAAATCATAAACACATCAGGTATCGACGCGTCCGAAAATGCCCGATCTATCAAAATATGATAACGGTTTTTCAATGCATTTAACCCCGTAACGGAAAATAGCGCCCAAAGTCGAAAATGGCACTTTTTTGCCATTTTGAAAAATCTAAAAAAATCTATAAAAAGTGATCAAAAGGTCGTACAGTCCTAAAAATGATATCATTGAAAATATTATCAAATTTCGCAAAAAATGACACCACCCACAGCTCCGTACACCAAAGTATAAATAAGTTATTAGCGCCAGAAGTTGGCAAAATCAAAAAAAATTTTTTTGTACAGGAGGTTTTAATTTCTGCAAATGTATGAAAATATTATAAAACCTATACAAATTTGGTATCCCCTTAATCGTACCGACCCAAAGAATAAGTAGACATGTCATTTGGGGCGCTCAGTGAAAGACGTAACATCCAAGCCCACAAGAAAATGGCGCAAATGTGTTTTTTCACCATTTTCATTGCATTTGGAATTTTTTTCCCACTTCCGAGTACATGGCATGGAATATTTAATACCATCATTATGAAGTGCAATTTGTTACGCAGAAAACAAGCCATCACACAGCTCTTTACGTGTAAAAATAAAAAAGTTATAGATTTTTGAAGGTGGGGAGTGAAAAATGGACATGAAAAAACAGGAAAGGGCCCGGTCCTTAACCGGTTAAAGGACTGGCCCTTTAAGATCAGGAAATCTTACAATCTGTTCTTACCACATAAGCAAAATCCCAACTGGAGCCAGTAACAATATGGAGATCCAGGATAGTCTGACGGCTGCTCCGCCTACGGTAGGTTCTGGGTCACATGGCTTGGTGCTCGGTGGTGATACGTAAGTCGTCGTGGTTGTGGTTGTGATTGTTGTTGAAGTTTCTGAAAGGAAAATATTTTTCCAATAGGTCATTGTGAAAAGTGACCATTATATAATATAACATGCAGGTTATACTACGGCTGTGCCGACCCCCAAGCCAATCAGGGCTCAGACTGTACTGCACTGTACGGACCAATCAATGATGATCTCCATCATTGAACCGATCAATAATTGTTCAGGCCAATCATTGATTAGACCAAACGACAACCAGATCAATCACTGATCACCAATCCGATCAGACCAATCAGATCAGATCAGACCAATCACTCATCAGACCAATCAGATCAGACCAAACAGATCCGACCAATCACTCATCAGATCAGATCAGCCACAGATCAAACCAATCACTGATCAGATCAATCGCTGATCATACCAGTCGCTGATCAGATCAATTAACCAATTTAATCATTAATGCAGGCAGTTGCTATCCAAGCCAATCACTAATGAGGCCAATCACAGTCCAGACCAATCAATGATCAGTTGTTATTGAGACCAATCACTTTCAAGGACAATTCTGGATCGATCACTGATGAGGCCAATCATGATCTGGAGCATGGATCAGATACGTCGCAGTTCAGACCGGGTGCGTGTATCTGCTGTAATGACATCTCTATGATGTTCCTCTTCTGGTGGGATCTCCCCTGGTAATGACTGTCTGCACCTGGTGGGTCCAGTTCTGGTCCCGCCCCGTGGCTGCAGCGACCCCCATCAGCGACCAGGAGACTCCACGTCAGTCACATGGTGGCGGCACAATTCCTATTGTAATTCCGCTGCCATCCAGCCAGAGACTGTAATGTACATTCTGCTCTAAATAACCGGATTTTCCCTAATGGCCCGGAGTCAATTACAGAAGACGCTGATGATAATTAAGATCTATGGCTTGTTATGGCCTCGGCCCCCACCAGGCGGCCGCCCCGAGGATTTAAAATGGAAATTTCTCATTGGAAACGTAGCAGCAAATAATTGGCAGCACAATATGGAATATTCCAGTGGGGGCACAAGTCCCTGCGTGCGGGTAAATCTTATACCACTGCACTACCAGCCAAAGCTGTGGCTACTGCAAGCCTAAACTTTAAGGGAACCTGTCAGCAGCTGTGACCATACTGGCCAACCAGCGTTGTGTATAATCCCTGGTGAGATGTGTAGTCAGACCTCACACTGCTGTGCTCTGTGCTCTCTGCAGCCAGTATTATGTATTGTCCCTGGAGAGATGTGTAATCAGACCTCACACTGCTGTGCTGTGCTCTCTGCAGCCAGTGTTATGTATTGTCCCTGGAGAGATGTGTAATCAGACCTCACACTGCTGTGCTCTCTGCAGCCAGTGTTATGTATTGTCCCTGGAGAGATGTGTAATCAGACCTCACACTGCTGTGCTCTGTGCAGCCAGTGTTATGTATTGTCCCTGGAGAGATGTGTAATCAGACCTCACACTGCTGTGCTCTGTGCTCTCTGCAGCCAGTGTTATGTATTGTCCCTGGAGAGATGTGTAATCAGACCTCACACTGCTGTGCTCTGTGCTCTCTGCAGCCAGTGTTATGTATTGTCCCTGGAGAGATGTGTAATCAGACCTCACACTGCTGTGCTCTGTGTTCTGTGCAGCCAGTGTTATGTATTGTCCCTGGAGAGATGTGTAATCAGACCTCACACTGCTGTTCTCTGTGCTCTCTGCAGCCAGGGTTATGTATTGTCCCTGGAGAGATGTGTAATCAGACCTCACACTGCTGTTCTCTGTGCTCTCTGCATCCAGTGTTATGCATTGTCCCTGGAGAGATGTGTAGTCAGACCTCACACTGCTGTGCTCTGTGCTCTCTGCAGCCAGGGTTATGTATTGTCCCTGGAGAGATGTGTAATCAGACATCACACTGCTGTGCTCTGTGCTCTCTGCAGCCAGTGTTATGTACTATCCCTGGAGAGATGGATCAGACCTCACACTGCTGTGCTCTGTGCTCTCTGCAGCCAGTGTTAGGTATTGTCCCTGAAGAGATGTGCAATCATACAATTGTGTATATTGAATATTCTCCAGCTGTGGGTGCCCAAGAGATGCCTCTTTGGTGAAGGCTCCATAACAAGCGCGGAGGCTCAGTAACAAGCAAAAAGGTGTAGTACCGCCAGCAGCCTGTGGGTGCACCAGAGATGTCTCTATGGTGGGGGCTCAGTAACATGCAGGGAGGTGCAGTACCGCCAGCAGCCTGTGGGTGCACCAGAGATGTCTCTATGGTGGGGGCTCAGTAACATGCAGGGAGGTGCAGTACCGCCAGCAGCCTGTGGGTGCACCAGAGATGTCTCTATGGTGGGGGCTCAGTAACATGCAGGGAGGTGCAGTACCGCCAGCAGCCTGTGGGTGCGCCAGAGATGTCTCTATGGTGGGGGCTCAGTAACGAGCGTGGAGGTGCAGTGCCGCCAGCAGCCTGTGGGTGCATCAGAGATGTCTCTATGGTGGGGGTTCAGTAACGAGCGCGGAGGTGCAGTACCGCCAGCAGCCTGCGGATGCGCCAGAGATGTCTCTATGGTGGGGGCTCAGTAACATGCAGGGAGGTGCAGTACCACCAGCAGCCTGTGGATGCGCCAGAGATGTCTCTATGGTGGGGGCTCAGTAACATGCAGGGAGGTGCAGTACCACCAGCAGCCTGAGGATGCGCCAGAGATGTCTCTATAGTGGAGGCTCAGTAACATGCGTGGAGGTGCAGTACCGCCAGCAGCCTGCGGATGCGCCAGAGATGTCTCTATGGTGGGGGCTCAGTAACATGCAGGGAGGTGCAGTACCACCAGCAGCCTGTGGATGCGCCAGAGATGTCTCTATGGTGGGGGCTCAGTAACGAGCGTGGAGGTCACAGGAGCCGATAATTGGGGGGTTTTCTTACATTTCTTATTGCTTAATGGAGCAGAACATATGAGGAAGGAAAACATCTGTTATTAGGGAAAAAGCTGAATTTTCTGGGCAGATTTCAAAGCTGCGGGAGCACGGATCGTCCTGGGAGGCGCAACCCTGCAACGTCTCGGGCTACACGTGAGGCCACTGGAGGGTTAAGTGCTCGGCGCTGTGTGAGGGGGTTTCATTATTTGCTCATTAGACTTTAATTACCCTCTAATACACAGGACATGGAGGTCAGTGATTTCCCCTCCCCCAGGTGGGAGTTTAATGATCTCCTGGCGGGGGAGGGGGGCTGCGGCTGCGGATCGGGGGTCTTTGATGTGGAGTATTAATAATTAGAATATAATACATGATGTTTATGAGGGATCTCATAGCGAGGGGGGAGGAGCAGCTCATACACAAATATCTGGGGTCTGTGCAGACGACGTTCCCACCGCCGCACACGTCCCATCTGTTCCCGATACGTCCCGGACCACTGCCCCCCCCCCATTTAGGGTCTGATCACAGAAATATGTTCATCCCTGGACCACGCTCTCAACGCAAGTACCAAGGGCTCCTGGGGGCCCCGCACAACACGGGCCCAGACACTCTGCTGCTATCCCCGGGATTTCTATAGGTGGGACATTATAGAGCTAAAGATTATAAAGTGTCACAGCATCAGATGAAACTGCCACCAGGGAAGGAAGGGGGTACAGGGGAGAAGGGAAGGGGGTAAAAAAGGGAAAGCAGGGGTTATAGGGGAGAAGGGAAGGGGGTAAAGAAGGGAAAGCAGGGGTTATAGGGGAGAAGGGAAGGGGGTAAAGAAGGGAAAGCAGGGGTTATAGGGGAGAAGGGAAGGGGGTAAAGAAGGGAAAGCAGGGGTTATAGGGGAGAAGGGAAGGGGGTAAAGAAGGGAAAGCAGGGGTTATAGGGGAGAAGGGAAGGGGGTAAAGAAGGGAGAGCAGGGGTTATAGGGGAGAAGGGAAGGGGGTAAAGAAGGGAGAGCAGGGGTTATAGGGGAGAAGAGAAAGGGGTAAAGAAGGGAGAGCAGGGGTTATAGGGGAGAAGAGAAAGGGGTAAAGAAGGGAGAGCAGGGGTTATAGGGGAGAAGAGAAAGGGGTAAAGAAGGGAGAGCAGGGGTTATAGGGGAGAAGAGAAAGGGGTAAAGAAGGGAGAGCAGGGGTTATAGGGGAGAAGAGAAAGGGGTAAAGAAGGGAGAGCAGGGGTTATAGGGGAGAAGAGAAAGGGGTAAAGAAGGGAGAGCAGGGGTTATAGGGGAGAAGAGAAAGGGGTAAAGAAGGGAGAGCAGGGGTTATAGGGGAGAAGAGAAAGGGGTAAAGAAGGAAAAGTAGTGGGTATAGGGGAGAATAGTAGGGGAAGTGAGGAATGGGGTAAGTGGGGATATGGGAGGGGGCAATGGGTAAGAAAGAAATGGGGCAACGGTGGATAAGATAAAGCAGGGGTAGGGAACCTATGGCTTGGGGGGCCGGATGTGGCTCTTTTGTTGTCTGCATGTGGCTCTGACAGATCTTTAATATATAGTGATGGCTGCTGTGTGTCTTAGACTGATCACTGGACACAGCAGTGATGTTACCGCTGACTACGTCCTTTGTACGACCCAGGCGCCATCGTCCAAGCCTGGGTCAAAGAGAAGAGTGCGGGAGCGATGAGGAGCTGGCTGCAGGGAACGCAGGTAGGCGAATATTCATTTTTTTTTTGCTGTGACTACCTATCTTCTGGAAAGCGTGTGCTGGGGCTACCGATCTACTGGGAGGTATGTGCATGTTGTAGGGGTCTTACGGAATAACATTTTAAAATATGTAGCGTTCATGGCTCTCTCGGCCGAGGGGTGACGTGTTCTGGTCTTCTACCTCTCTTCATACAAGATCGTGTATGCGCTGTCCTGTACGTACATCATGAAGCACCACACATGGTCAGATCTCTATGATCCATGAGGAGTGATGTCATCGGCTCCAGGCCGTTGTCTCCCCCTCCCCCGGTCTCCATGTCTCGCGCCCCGCACCTGTTTTCTGCGCTTCTGTTGTGATGTACTTGGGCTCTTCTGTCCACGGGGTGGCATGGGCGGCTACACTCCAGTCACTCCACGTGCCAATCTCGTAGTCTTTGGCGGCCACTTGGATTATGTACTCCTTACCAGCGTAGGCGTCTGTGATGGTGTGCGACGTCCCGTCCGACAACTCCACCTGCGCAGGAAAACACACAGCACAACGTTGTCATGAACCGGAGCACAAAGTATCGGCACAAAGAAACACGTGACATGGAATGATGAGAGGTGCGATGGTTCCGATTCATGATTTATAAAACTTCTCAATAGTCTCACAATAATCAGACACTTCCTGTTCTGTAGAGATCACATTTCATAAAGAACTTCATCTAAACAGAACAGGCATAAGATATGTTCTGATGCTGTATGTATGTACTTAGCTTGGGTTCTGGTGCTGTATGTATGTACTTAGCTTGGGTTCTGGTGCTGTATGTATGTACTTAGCTTGGGTTCTGGTGCTGTATTTATATACTGATCTGGGTTCTGGTGCTGTATTTATATACTGATCTGGGTTCTGGTGCTGTATTTATATACTGATCTGGGTTCTGGTGCTGTATTTATATACTGATCTGGGTTCTGGTGCTGTATTTATATTTATAGTATTATAGCAGTGTATTATATACTATTATAACTGTAGTATTATAGCAGTGTGTTGTATTAAAGCTGTGGTATTATAAAGTATTATAGCTGTTATTATATAGTAGTATAGCAGCGTGTTGTATTATAGCAGTGTATTATATAGTATTATAGCTGTAGTAGTATAGCAGTGTGTTGTATTATATATTATTATAGCTGTAGTAGTATAGCAGTGTGTTGTATTATATATTATTATAGCTGTAGTATTATAGCAGAGTAATATATAGTATAGCTGTTATTATATAGCATTATAGCTGTTATTATATAGCATTATAGCAGTGTATTATATAGTATTATAGCTGTTATTATATAGTATTATAGCAGTGTGTTGTATTATATAGTATTATAGCTGTTGTATTATATAGTATTATAGCTATGTCTTATTATTCTATAGTATTATAGCTGTGTATGGTTTTGTTTATAGCTGGATACATGTTACAGGACATAACCCATGATCTTTTACTCCACATTGTAAAGGCGGGGGTCCCGGGGGGAGAGGGGGCTCTTATGCCGTTTTCCTTCTTCCTCTGGCTTGAGGGATGGGGTGACAGAGCTGGCAGAGCGGCTGACACAGAACAGACGCGGCGGTGATATCCGGCCCAGGTGACTGATACACTATATAGACGGCGGCTGTCAGGGGTCTCATGCAGGAGGGTATCAGGTTTACAGGCGGCCGTGTCCTCGCTCAGGTCTCCCCTCTGTGCTGTGAGTGTGACGGAGACGAGAGGTCAGCAGGTGAACATGTGCCGATACTGTATGAGGCCCTACGATCCCTTACCCACAATGCATCACCCATAGCATTACTTCCCTATGTCCTGCCTGGAGCATCCTAGAGGCCTACACCGCGACACGCACAATGTACAAAGATGGAAGATCTGTCTATATGTACTTTATGGCAAATAGTATGTGAACCCCCTGCTAACTGTGGAGTTATGACTCTAGTCACATGACTAACAACTACTCCTATAGGTCACAGTCTATGCTCCCGGGTCACCTAAACACTGGATGAAGGATTTAGCATCTATGACCCATGGCTACATCAGTGGTGCTCTGCCCGTCATCCCCTGTAGGTGGCGCTCTCAGCACATGTTTTGTCTATTCCCTTAATCAGTGACACCGACCCCTGCAGGTGGTAACTATATTTACATAGAATACGCATTGACTATCTAGAGGCCGCAGCCCTGGTACAGGCATCTGGCTCGTCGCTCAATGATGCACAATTAGATAAATTGTATTTGCCTTTCATTCCGTGATCCGATGAGATGATTAGATTGCGGCGCACTCATCTCTGCCGACTTACAGGTCTATAAACATCATTAGAGGAGGACTGGAGGAAGTCTGTGTGATCAGCCCGTTCTGATGGACGCGGGCGCCGCTCTGGTCGCCGGATGCAGATATAGAGGAAAAATGCATCAAAACAACGTACAAAGAGGCCTGGGGCAAGGAGGGCAGAGTAACTAGAGAATACCCACAGGGGCAATGGTGTGAGATGGCACATGGAGCCCACCACAAGAGAAACGGAATGTAAAGATAAGTGTTTGGGAAAGTAAGATCTCATGAACGCCAGGACAACCACGAGAAGGAGAAGCAGTGATCACAGACTACGTGGAAGAGACGAAGAAGGAAGAAGTGGATGAGCGGTAACATGACGGATGGAGATGGTGAACTACATGGAAGAGACGGAGAAGGAAGAAGTGGATGAGTGGTAACGAGATGGATGGAGATGATGGAGATGGTCAACTACATGGAAGAGATGTATAAGGAAGAAATGGATGAGTGGTAACACGACGGATGGAGATGGTGAACTACATGGAAGAGACTGAGAAGGAAGAAATGGATGAGTGGTAAGACGACGGATGGAGATAATGGAAATGGTCAACTACATGGAAGAGACGGAGAAAGAAGAAGTGGATGAGTGGTAACACGACGGATGGAGAACTACATGGAAGAGATGGCGAAGGAAGAAGTGGATGAGCGGTAACACGACGGATGGAGATGATGGAGATGGTGAACTACATGGAAGAGACGGAAGAAGTGGAGGAGCGGTAACACGACGGATGGAGATGGTCAACTACATGGAAGAGATGGAGAAGGAAGAAGTGGTGCAGCGGTAAAAAGATGGATGGAGATGGTCAACTACAAGGAAGAGATGGAGAAGGAAGAAGTGGATGAGTGGTAAGACGACGGATGGAGATAATGGAAATGGTCAACTACATGGAAGAGACGGAGAAAAAAGAAGTGGATGAGTGGTAACACGACGGATGGAGAACTACATGGAAGAGATGGCGAAGGAAGAAGTGGATGAGCGGTAACACGACGGATGGAGATGATGGAGATGGTGAACTACATGGAAGAGACGGAAGAAGTGGAGGAGCGGTAACACGACGGATGGAGATGGTCAACTACATGGAAGAGATGGAGAAGGAAGAAGTGGATGAGTGGTAACACGACGGATGGAGATGATGGAGACATGGAGCAGTCTGAAGACCCAGACACAAGGCAGAAGGTTCTGGAGACGTTTGATGGCTGTGAGGGTCTTGTGAAGTTCCCTGCATTGATATCTCACAACTCCGAGAAGGGATTGTATCCCCCTATGCCACTACCTAATGCCACTTATTTCTGCTCCGCTTAGCACAAGTCTTGGAAACCGTAAATCAAACAACGCTTTTCATTCAACAGGACTTTATCATGGTCAGAGATTAAGCCATTAAAACCCGGTGTCCACAAAGTCCAACTCTTCTTATCGGGGGAAATGATGAGCCCCACAACTTATTAGGAGAGCGGCTACTAGAGAGCATCCTTCAGCCCTCTCTCCCGAGGAGTCTACACAACAGGCTGGAGATTCATGCTTGTCAACATGACGAAGATATCTTGTCCTAGGAAAGCAAACAGACCTTTGGCTGACACCGTCCATATTGTGCTGAGACAAACTGTAAGTGACGGATAAGGAGTCGTAATCTCAGGATCATAAGACTGATAGGACCCAGCTGGGGAGCCGTCTACTGAGATCAGCCAACATGGAGGGAGCCAAGAGACCATACAGATGTCATCTAAGATTAGGGACGGCACAAACAAGTCTCCGGACAGGATACAAACATCATGACATGTGTCACGTATGATATACACGGGGAATTACATGTCTGATACATACCCGATATACACATCGCTATAACGCATGTCCAACACACACTACATGTCTAATACATAGCAGATAAACCACGTCTGATACACGTATAACACACAGTATAACACACACTGCAGACACATAAGAAGGAATATGCCCAATACACAGGTTACATATCACATATACTACATGTCTGATACACACAGGATACAATGTACCCGATAAGCACACAGTATATAACACTTCTAATACACACAGGATACACCACATACATCAGGAGGATGCTACAATTCAATGGGGCTTATTTACTAAGGGTCTGCGGATCGCATTTCCGTCTAACTTCCCAACGTTTTTGGGATTTGCGACGCTGGGACAGGTATTTAGAAGGGGATTGTATTGCACGCGATTGGATTGCGGTGCAGCTGCCGTGTTTCATGTGACCGAAATCGGTGGCCGACAGTCAAACAATCCGACTGATTCGGACTGGGCGCCGGATTTAACATTTTAATTGTGTCGTAAGACAATGCACTTACACGCACCAGGAAGAAGAAGGTGAACTCCGGGGACCTGAGCGGGGAAGTGACACATGCAGGATATCGGACGCACAATCTTAGTGACTCCCCGCACAGCGCATTATACACGGACAATGCACTTACATGCACCAGGAAGAAGAGGGTGAACTCCAGGGACCTGAGCGGGGAAGAGACACATGCAGGATATCAGGCGCAGGATCTTAGTGACTCCCCGCACAGCGCATTATACACGGACAATGCACTTACATGCACCAGGAAGAAGAAGGTGAACTCCGGGGACCTGAGCGGGGAAGAGACACATGCAGGATATCAGGCGCAGGATCTTAGTGACTCCCCGCACAGCGCATTATACACGGACAATGCACTTACATGCACCAGGAAGAAGAAGGTGAACTCCAGGGACCTGAGCGGGGAAGTGACACATGCAGGATATCGGGTGCAGGATCTTAGTGACTCCCTGCACAGCGCATTATACACAGACAATGCACTTACATGCACCAGGAAGAAGAAGGTGAACTCCGGGGACCTGAGCGGGGAAGTGACTCATGCAGGATATCGGACGCACAATCTTAGTGACTCCCCGCACAGCGCATTCTACACGGACAATGCACTTACATGCACCAGGAAGAAGAGGGTGAACTCCAGGGACCTGAGCGGGGAAGAGACACATGCAGGATATCAGGCGCAGGATCTTAGTGACTCCCCGCACAGCGCATTATACACGGACAATGCACTTACATGCACCAGGAAGAAGAAGGTGAACTCCGGGGACCTGAGCGGGGAAGTGACACATGCAGGATATCGGACGCACAATCTTAGTGACTCCCCGCACAGCGCATTATACACGGACAATGCACTTACATGCACCAGGAAGAAGAGGGTGAACTCCAGGGACCTGAGCGGGGAAGAGACACATGCAGGATATCAGGCGCAGGATCTTAGTGACTCCCCGCACAGCGCATTATACACGGACAATGCACTTACATGCACCAGGAAGAAGAAGGTGAACTCCGGGGACCTGAGCGGGGAAGTGACACATGCAGGATATCGGACGCACAATCTTAGTGACTCCCCGCACAGCGCATTATACACGGACAATGCACTTACATGCACCAGGAAGAAGAGGGTGAACTCCAGGGACCTGAGCGGGGAAGAGACACATGCAGGATATCAGGCGCAGGATCTTAGTGACTCCCCGCACAGCGCATTATACACGGACAATGCACTTACATGCACCAGGAAGAAGAAGGTGAACTCCGGGGACCTGAGCGGGGAAGTGACACATGCAGGATATCGGACGCACAATCTTAGTGACTCCCCGCACAGCGCATTATACACGGACAATGCACTTACATGCACCAGGAAGAAGAGGGTGAACTCCAGGGACCTGAGCGGGGAAGAGACACATGCAGGATATCAGGCGCAGGATCTTAGTGACTCCCCGCACAGCGCATTATACACGGACAATGCACTTACATGCACCAGGAAGAAGAAGGTGAACTCCAGGGACCTGAGCGGGGAAGTGACACATGCAGGATATCGGGTGCAGGATCTTAGTGACTCCCTGCACAGCGCATTATACACAGACAATGCACTTACATGCACCAGGAAGAAGAAGGTGAACTCCGGGGACCTGAGCGGGGAAGTGACTCATGCAGGATATCGGACGCACAATCTTAGTGACTCCCCGCACAGCGCATTCTACACGGACAATGCACTTACATGCACCAGGAAGAAGAGGGTGAACTCCAGGGACCTGAGCGGGGAAGAGACACATGCAGGATATCAGGCGCAGGATCTTAGTGACTCCCCGCACAGCGCATTATACACGGACAATGCACTTACATGCACCAGGAAGAAGAAGGTGAACTCCGGGGACCTGAGCGGGGAAGTGACACATGCAGTATATCGGACGCACAATCTTAGTGACTCCCCGCACAGCGCATTATACACGGACAATGCACTTACATGCACCAGGAAGAAGAGGGTGAACTCCAGGGACCTGAGCGGGGAAGAGACACATGCAGGATATCAGGCGCAGGATCTTAGTGACTCCCCGCACAGCGCATTATACACGGACAATGCACTTACATGCACCAGGAAGAAGAAGGTGAACTCCAGGGACCTGAGCGGGGAAGTGACACATGCAGGATATCGGGTGCAGGATCTTAGTGACTCCCTGCACAGCGCATTATACACAGACAATGCACTTACATGCACCAGGAAGAAGAAGGTGAACTCCGGGGACCTGAGCGGGGAAGTGACTCATGCAGGATATCGGGGGCAGGATCTTAGTGACTCCCCGCACAGCGCATTATACACGGACAATGCACTTACATGCACCAGGAAGAAGAAGGTGAACTCCGGGGACCTGAGCGGGGAAGTGACTCATGCAGGATATCGGGGGCAGGATCTTAGTGACTCCCCGCACAGCGCATTATACACGGACAATGCACTTACATGCACCAGGAAGAAGAAGGTGAACTCCGGGGACCTGAGCGGGGAAGTGACTCATGCAGGATATCGGACGCACAATCTTAGTGACTCCCCGCACAGCGCATTCTACACGGACAATGCACTTACATGCACCAGGAAGAGGAAGGTGAACTCCAGGGACCTGAGCGGGGAAGCGACACATGCAGGATATCGGGTGCAGGATCTTAGTGACTCCCCGCACAGCGCATTATACACGGACAATGCACTTACATGCACCAGGAAGAAGAAGGTGAACTCCGGGGACCTGAGCGGGGAAGTGACTCATGCAGGATATCGGACGCACAATCTTAGTGACTCCCCGCACAGCGCATTCTACACGGACAATGCACTTACATGCACCAGGAAGAAGAAGGTGAACTCCAGGGACCTGAGCGGGGAAGCGACACATGCAGGATATCGGGTGCAGGATCTTAGTGACTCCCCGCACAGCGCATTATACACGGACAATGCACTTACATGCACCAGGAAGAAGAGGGTGAACTCCAGGGACCTGAGCGGGGAAGCGACACATGCAGGATATCGGGTGCAGGATCTTAGTGACTCCGCGCACAGCACATTATACACGGACAATGCACTTACATGCACCAGGAAGAAGGTGAACTCCAGGGACCTGAGCGGGGAAGCGACACATGCAGGATATCGGGCGCACGATCTTAGTGAATCGCATGCGTTTGCAACAAATAAGGAGAGATTTGCCTAATTAAACAGCATTTACAAAATGCAACCGATAACTCATTAACACACATGTTAACATTGTGTTAATGTATGCGTTTATTAATGCAATGTTAATGCAAATGTTAACCGCTGTTTAATCAGGCGATTCTCTCTTCAGCTCTTGCAATGCGTTTTTAAACATATGTGTCAAACACAACATGTGGCTGCACCCTCAGAGCCTGATGGGGGGCGATTAATCCCCCTCCACCTGCGGATCATGGAGCCATCATACATTGATGATGATGATGGATGAAGTTCTCGAGTCATTTGTGGGGCTTTTATCTCGGGGTGAATGGAGGGGATTACAGATCAGTCATGTAATGAGGGGTGTCTGGCGGGATGATGGGCGCCTCCCACATCTGAAGTGTCGGCACATTGTGTCATTATCATGTAGATTATCATGTTGCGCTAATTGTGGGGTCTCGTCCCCCTTCCAGAGATGACGGCTCAATAATGGGGGGTATTTTTCGGAAAATGCTCCTGTCAATCATAGGCTCTGCAGCTGCAATGAGGGGAGACACTGGGAATAGGGGGGCTCTGCATAATAATGGAGGCAGCTGCGGATAATGATGGAGACGCCGGATTCAGAAGACGCAAAAGTCACCAAATTAGTGGAACACAAATTTGTTAAAAGATCACAATGTGAAGCACAGCTCCGGTCTACGAGGAGTTAACAGCGGAGTGTAATACATAGTGGCGGCTATGACACCACAAGGTCACATATAACGGATCCTGCGCCGCCGTCTCCAGATGTTCTGATCCTTATTTTTTCCACTTTACCTGAAGGTAAAATCTGCCTGATGACAAACAGACCCCAAATTATCAAGTGAGGGGCGAAGATTTATCACCTCTCTTATAGTACAGATTACATCACATTAGGGGCCCGGACACAAAGGGGGCGCAGCAGGCGAGGCTCTGATGTAAACCAGCCGCAGCGCCCCCACATCTGCAGCACCTCAGACCCCACGTAACCCCCCATGTAACATTCATCGATTCCATTATTATCCATATCCTGTAGATTTCATTTTCACCACTAGATGGCAGCTGAACTCTCTTCTCACTTTACAGCCTGCTGAAAAAATTACTATGTGAGGGATGAAGCAGGAATCTTCAGTTTTCTGTGGATCTCCTGATTTCTGGAGGAAATAGTCTACACCCTATGGAGCTGCCACTGGACGACATGGCGCCTGCCCCCGGCTCCTTCATTATATAGAATCCACATGGAAGCTGTCAGCACGGGGCCATCACTCCTCACCCTCCTCCTATATCTGCCCCAGGAAGTGACACTCCTCATGGCGGTGACATGGCTGCACCTCCTGCATGTGGTCTCCATGTGGAGGGTCAGCCGCCTGACAAGAAATGCTGGACCCATTACTCACTCCCAGTATATAGTATCAATCCCAGTATACAGTACCACTCCCAGTACAGTATTATTCCCAGTATAAAATATTCCAGGAAGTTAAGGTCCCGGATCTGTATGTTGAGTGGTTATGGTCTGGGGTCTGTATGTTATGGTTTGGGGTTACGGTCTGGGGTCCGTATGTGGAGCGGTTATGGTCTGAGGTCAGTATGTGGAGTGTTTGTGGTCTGTACATGGAGAGGTTGTGGTCTGGGGTCTGTATGTGGAGTGGTCTGGGGTCTGTACGTGGAGAGGTTGTGGTTTGGGGTCTGTATGTGGAGAGGTTGTGGTCTGGGGTCTGTATGTGGAGAGGTTGTGGTCTGGGGTCTGTATGTGGAGAGGTTGTGGTCTGGGGTCTGTATGTGGAGAGGTTGTGGTCTGGGGTGTGTATGTGGAGAGGTTGTGGTCTGAGGTCAGTATGTGGAGTGTTTGTGGTCTGTACATGGAGAGGTTGTGGTCTGGGGTCTGTATGTGGAGTGGTCTGGGGTCTGTACGTGGAGAGGTTGTGGTTTGGGGTCTGTATGTGGAGAGGTTGTGGTCTGGGGTGTGTATGTGGAGAGGTTGTGGTCTGGGGTGTGTATGTGGAGAGGTTGTGGTCTGGGGTGTGTATGTGGAGAGGTTGTGGTCTGGGGTGTGTATGTGGAGAGGTTGTGGTCTGGGGTGTGTATGTGGAGAGGTTGTGGTCTGTACATGGAGAGGTTGTGGTCTGGGGTCTGTATGTGGAGTGGTCTGGGGTCTGTACATGGAGAGGTTGTGGTCTGGGGTCTGTATGGAGAGGTTATGCTCATCTCTATCTATCCTTGTCCTGCTGTTGTGTCCTCTGTCCATCCTGCTCTCTCGGGGGATGTAGCGGGTTATGTGGTATATGAGGGCCGGTGCGGAGCTGTAATACACAGATAAGCGATGTGATAGGACGAGTCTCTTTGTGGCGCTTGTCGGGATAGAGATTGGATTCTTTGTGCGGAGGATGATCTTCCATTGTCTGCAGCGAGGACGAGGCCTCACAATAGAGCCGACGTCTGCAGCAAAGTGCAGGAATAATGGGGGACGACTGAGACGTCTGATCCAAGACTCGTATTGTCACAGCCCCATTATACCTGTCTATAGGACAGCCGTGTGCTATATACCGTACGTGTCTATAGGACAGCCGTGTGCTATATACTGTATGTGTCTATAGGACAGCCGTGTGCTATATACCGTACGTGTCTATAGGACAACCGTGTGCTATATACCGTACCTGCCTATAGGACAGCCGTGTGCTATATACCGTACCTGTCTATAGGACATCCGTGTGCTATATACCGTACCTGTCTATAGGACATCCGTGTGCTATATACCGTACCTGTCTATAGGACATCCGTGTGCTATATACCGTACCTGTCTACAGGACAGCCGTGTGCTATATACCGTACCTGTCTACAGGACAGCCGTGTGCTATATACCGTACCTGTCTATAGGACAGCCGTGTGCTATATACCGTACCTGTCTATAGGACAGCCGTGTGCTATATACCGTACCTGTCTATAGGACAGCCGTGTGCTATATACCGTACCTGTCTATAGGACAGCCGTGTGCTATATACCGTACCTGCCTATAGGACAGCCGTCTGCTATATACCGTACCTGCCTATAGGACAGCCGTCTGCTATATACCGTACCTGCCTATAGGACAGCCGTGTGCTATATACCATACGTGCCTATAGGACAGCCGTGTGCTATATACCGTACCTGCCTATAGGACAGCCGTGTGCTATATACCGTACCTGCCTATAGGACAGCCGTGTGCTATATACCGTACCTGCCTATAGGACAGCCGTGTGCTATATACCGTACCTGCCTATAGGACAGCCGTGTGCTATATACCGTACCTGCCTATAGGACAGCCGTGTGCTATATACCGTACCTGCCTATAGGACAGCCGTGTGCTATATACCGTACCTGCCTATAGGACAGCCGTGTGCTATATACCGTACCTGCCTATAGGACAGCCGTGTGCTATATACCGTACCTGCCTATAGGACAGCCGTGTGCTATATACCGTACCTGCCTATAGGACAGCCGTGTGCTATATACAGTACCTGCCTATAGGACAGCCGTGTGCTATATACCGTACCTGCCTATAGGACAGCCGTGTGCTATATACCGTACCTGCCTATAGGACAGCCGTGTGCTATATACCGTACGTGCCTATAGGACAGCCGTCTGCTATATACCGTACGTGCCTATAGGACAGCCGTCTGCTATATACCGTACGTGCCTATAGGACAGCCGTCTGCTATATACCGTACGTGCCTAAAGGACAGCCGTGTGCTATATACCGTACACAATGCCACCCCCCGTCATTGCTTGTGTCCCAGAGATCGGGGTCTAAAGCAATTCCGGGATCTGGTCTGGGGTCTTAAAAAGATCCAAAGAGAAGATCCAAGGCACAAACCAAAACTGTGCCGCAGAAGAAGACAAGAGAAGACGCCCTGTAATGTGCGCTGTGGATGGACAGTCTGCAGGGGGCTGATACTACATCACACCCCAATGACATCACATCAGATGACATCACACCCCAATGACATCACATCAGATGACATCACACCCCAATGACATCACATCAGATGACATCACACCCCAATGACATCACATCAGATGACATCACACCCCAATGACATCACATCAGATGACATCACAGCCCAACGACATCACATCAGATGACATCACAGCCCAACAACATCACATCAGATGACATCACAGCCCAACAACATCAGATGACATCACAGCCCAACAACATCAGATGACATCACAGCCCAACAACATCAGATGACATCACAGCCCAACAACATCAGATGACATCACACCCCAACAGCATCAGATGACATCACACCCCAACAGCATCAGATGACATCACACCCCAAAAACATCACATCAGATGACATCACACCCCAATGACATCACATCAGATGATATCACACCCCAATGACATCACATCAGATGATATCACACCCCAACAACATCAGATGACATCACACCCGAATGAGATCAGATGACATCACACCCCAAAAACATCACATCAGATGACATCACACCCCAACAACATCAGATGACATCGCACCCCAATGACATCAGATGACATCACAGGGAGAGCATGCATGGGTTACTGTGTTCCAGTCTGATCCATTGTACTGGACCCTGTGACTGATGGCTGCTGGCACCTGCATCAAAGGCCGAGGACTGGGAGACGAGAGAAATCAAAGGGGTTTTCATGAGTCTCTCTTGGCGGTGACCCCCGGCCCCTCCTCCGCTTTCTCTTTCAGTGCTAATGGCCCGGGACATTGATTTCCCATTAATAAGAGACCCGATGCGAGCGATGGAGGGGGCCGCAGGCAGATGAACAAAGAGGAGCTGAAAGAATGGAGGAAACATCAGAGGAGCCGGGTGCCATCTAATCCTCTGCTGTGCCCCTCCAGGCCCACAATGTCTGCTCTATAGGGGGCAGCACAGACCACACACAGAGGTGACCGTACCCCATAGACACGACCACATCATTACACAACACCACTGGAAGCTTTCTGAGCCACAGGTCCATCTACATCCAACAGATCGGGGAGCCTCGAGGTGGGACCCCAGACACTAGAAAATAATCCAAACCGGGTTTATTCTTACAGATGCTCAAGGGAGTATAATAAATGGAGTATAGTAGGTGATATCCGAGGTATAGGAGGTGGTAAATGGGGTATAATGATGGTATATGGGGTACAGTAGGTGATATACAGGATATAATGGCAGTGTATGGGGTACAGGAGGTGGTATATGGGGTACAGGAGGTGGTATATAAGGTATAATGGTGGTATATGGGGTACAGGAGGTGGTAAATAAGGTATAATGGTGGTATATGGGGTGTAGGAGCTGGTATATGGGATATAATGTTGGTATGTGGAGTATAATGGTGGTACAGGAGGTGGTATATTGAGTGTAATATTGGTATATTGGGTAAAAGCGCAGGTGGTGGAGGTATGCGGGCACAATGTCCTGGGCGCCTCGTCCTCTCCTCCGGTTGCTGAGTCAGATCAGGCCGTGTAATGCATCTGCCATCGATCGCAACCCATGGATCCTGCATATTAATGCTGCCTCATCCCTCGTTTCCTCCGCTCTGCCTCGTCCTAATTGACATTGCTAGAATTAAGTGCAGGAGCTTAGTGTCAGGTCCTGGAGCAGCCGGGTAATTAGAGAATGTGCAAGGGCAGCATGCCAGGGCTGGAGAGCCGGATATCGCAGTCCCGCCAGGGGGAGATGTCCAGATGTGTCACCAGCAAGAGGCTAGCCCGCCGTCCCTACAGCTGGCCCTGACCTTGAGGAGCCAACTGGGGAAGTGGCTGGCACCGGGCGACATCATGTGATGCCATACACCGCATGATATGATTAACACTGAGCTAACAAAAACCACATGGGGGCGCTCTAATGTCATAGCAGGTAGTAAATATGTAGGACCCCAAATCTGAGATCAATTCAATATCATTTAAAGGCAACCTTTAAAGGGAGGCTCTGATTTCTTAATAATTTTAATCAAGTCAGATGTGATTATACACACAGATCGATGCCCGGATTCTGCTGCTCGCCCTTTACTTTCCAGAGTTATAGAATTTACTATTCTCAGCTACTTGACAGAAATCCTCCTCTGCAGCAGAGAAGTGGGCGGAGTCTAACTTATTCTGGTCTGTGCCCTGAGCAGAGTCAATTATAAGCTGCCCTCAAAACCCATGATGCCTTTCACGCTCTTATTCAGATTGTTTATTATTCTATGCATCCCCCCGCCCCCGGCTAATTTTAAAATATCTCTCAGACAACCCCTTTAACCCTTAGTGCTCACACAGGAGAGACTATAAACTTCATGTAACTATTTAATTGCTGGTTTGAACTACGTTTTCCATACTCCTCCATGTGACGAACACTGCCAGGCTAGTCAGGAAAGTGATAGGGAACAGGAGGGCCCTTCTAACTTATTATTCTTTGTAGGAGATTTCTGCATCTACAGATCTGCACAGACACAGCTCTCCTGCTAGCTACACACGTGATGTAGAGATGGATGGAACGAGTCAGCTCTGAGTCGGCTCTTGCAGGAGAACCACAGAAGTCGGATCTGCCGTGAGAGCCGAAGGTCCACTTAGCTCCACCTGGAATTGGTAGCCCCACCCTTGTAATGTGGCCACGCCCCTTTAAACTGACCATTTTGGGTTAAAAGTGCAGTGTGGATGGGTGGCTGTCTGAAAACTGGAGCCAGAAGAGTGGGATCTGTATAGGGAGAAGAGTCGGATCTGTATAGGGAGCTGAGTCACTGGGAGCAGATCAGTGAAAAGCGCTAGGTGCACAGCAGTGTGAGGAGCTACAATTCTGAGATATGAGTCCATGCTGCTACATATAGATAGATGGGATCAGGCTCTGTACTCACATGCTGCCATTGATCTAGGATGAGTGGTCGATATCGCAGGAAGAATTTGAGTGGGAATGACTCGGGGTCCGGCCAGCTGTTTGGTATCTGCCAGGTGACCTCCAGCCGCCGGGGGTTTTTATGGACCGGCTTTGCCAGGACATTTTCTGGGGGGTCCGGCTTCACTGTGGATGAGAAAAAACAAGTTAAAGCCTTCACCATTAAAGAGCTATCCAAAAATGGAGTAAAATGAAAGATTCTAAAACAGGAAGTGCGTCCCCTGACTGTGCCCCCCCCCACAGGTCACCACAGCCGCAACGCACAAGGAATATTCTGGGAGTGACAGCAAAGTCTAGATATAAGGTAACAAGCCAAAAATCACATCCAACAGCAGATGAACAAACAAGACGCCAGAGCCCCTGCAGATACACTAATGACACCTACTAAAGAGCACGACCCCCCCCCCCCCCTGATATACATCACTGGTAACAGGTCATTTATACCAACCACAAACCATCACTACTCCATCTCATGTATCAGGGGTCATTCACTGGGGGACATGTGTCACAGAGGTCATTCACTGGGGACATGAGGTCATTCACTGGGGACATGTGTCACAGAGGTCATTCACTGGGGACATGAGGTCATTCACTGGGGGACATGTGTCACAGAGGTCATTCACTGGGGGACATGTGTCACAGAGGTCATTCACTGGGGACATGTGTCAGAGAGGTCATTCACTGGGGGACGTGTGTCACAGAGGTCATTCATTGGGGGACGTGTGTCACAGAGGTCATTCACTGGGGGACATGTGTCAGAGAGGTCATTCACTGGGGGACGTGTGTCACAGAGGTCATTCACTAGGGGACGTGTGTCACAGAGGTCATTCACTGGGGGACATGTGTCACAGAGGTCATTCACTGGGGGACATGTGTGTCACAGAGGTCATTCACTGGGGGACATGTGTGTCACAGAGGTCATTCACTGGGGCACATGTGTCACTGAGGTCATTCACTGGGGGAGATGTGTCACAGAGGTCATTCACTGGGGACATGTGTCACAGAGGTCATTCACTGGGGACATGTGTCACAGAGGTCATTCACTGGGGGACATGTGTGTCACAGAGGTCATTCACGGGGAGATGTGTCACAGAGGTCATTCACTGGGGGAGATGTGTCACAGAGGTCATTCACTGGGGACATGAGGTCATTCACTGGGGACATGTGTCACAGAGGTCATTCACTGGGGACATGTGTCACAGAGGTCATTCACTGGGGACATGTGTCACAGAGGTCATTCACTGGGGACATGTGTCACAGAGGTCATTCACTGGGGACATGTGTCACAGAGGTCATTCACTGGGGACATGTGTCACAGAGGTCATTCACTGGGGACATGCATCTTTAGTTCTCATTTTTGAAATGTTTCACGGCGACTTTTGCTGTTGTTTTTCCGGTGCACCTTGTGCCTTATGTATCTTTGTTTTCCAGACGTTCCGTGCGACTTTTCACTTATGCATCACTTTTTTGCTTATTTGGGCAACTTTTTAGGCGCAAATCTGCACCTGATCCAGGGCAGATACAAAGGAAGTATTTTTTTCATGGACCCCGTTTTATCATGTAAATAGAAATTTTGTATAGTGACCTGTTTTTTTTTTTAATTCTTAAATTTTTACATTTACATTTTTTTTTCATTTATTGGTTACTTCTAAGGGTGCAGTCAAACATTGCGTTTTAATTGCGTGTTGAAACACAGTACATATTCCCCCTATGTACGGGAATATAACTACTATAATACTGCCCCCTATGTACAAGAATATATCTACTATAATACTGCCCCCTATGTACAGGAATATAACTACTATAATACTGCCTCCTATGTACAAGAATATAACTACTATAATACTGCCCCCTATGTACAAGAATATAACTACTATAATACTGCCCCCTATGTACAAGAATATAACTACTATAATACTGCCCCCTATGTACAGGAATATAACTACTATAATACTGCCCCCTATATACAGGAATATCACTACTATCATACTGCCCCCTATGTACAGGAATATAACTACTGTAATACTACCCCCTATGTACAGGAATATAACTACTATAATACTGCCCCCTATGTACAAGAATATAACTACTATAATACTGCCCCTATGTACAAGAATATAACTACTATAATACTGCCCCCTATGTACAAGAATATAACTACTATAATACTGCCCCCTATGTACAAGAATATAACTACTATAATACTGCCCCCTAAGTACAGCAATATAACTACTATAATACTGCCCCCTATGTACAAGAATATAACTACTATAATACTGCCCCCTATGTACAGGAATATAACTACTATAATACTACCCCCTATGTACAAGAATATAACTACTATATTACTGCCCCTATGTGCAGGAATATAACTACTATAATACCGCCCCCTATGTACAAGAATATAACTACTATAATACCGCCCCCTATGTACAAGAATATAACTACTATAATACTGCCCCCTATGTACAGGAATATCACTACTATCATACTGCCCCCTATGTACAGGAATATAACTACTGTAATACTACCGCCTATGTACAAGAATATAACTACTATAATACTGCCCCTATGTACAAGAATATAACTACTATAATACTGCCCCCTGTGTACAGGAATATAACTACTATAATACTGCCCCCTATGTACAGGAATATAACTACTATAATACTGCCCCCTATGTACAGTAATATAACTACTATAATACTGCCCCCTATGTACAGGAATATAACTACTATAATACTGCCCCCTATGCACAGGAATATAACTACTATAATACTGCCCCCCTATGTACAAGAATATAACTACTATAATACTGCCCCCTATGTACAGGAATATAACTACTATAATACTGCCCCCTATGTACAGGAATATAACTACTATAATACTGCCCCATATGCACAAGAATATAACTACTATAATACTGCCCCCTATGTACAAGAATATAACTACTATAATACTGCTCCCTATGTACAAGAATATAACTACTATAATACTGCCCCATATGTACAAGAATATAACTACTATAATACTGCCCCCTATGTACAAGAATATAACTACTATAATACTGCCCCCTATGTACAAGAATATAACTACTATAATACTGCCCCCTATGTACAAGAATATAACTACTATAATACTGCCCCCTATGTACAGGAATATAACTACTATAATACTGCCCCCTATGTACAAGAATATAACTACTATAATACTGCCCCCTATGTACAGGGATATAACTACTATAATACTGCCCCCTATGTACAGGGATATAACTACTATAATACTGCCCCCTATGTACAGGAATATAACTACTATAATACTGCCCCCTATGTACAGGGATATAACTACTATAATACTGCCCCCTATGTACAGGAATATAACTACTATAATACTGCCCCCTATGTACAGGAATATAACTACTATAATACTGCCCCCTATGTACAGGAATATAACTACTATAATACTGCCCCCTATGTACAGGGATATGTGTACTATCCTAGTGTGGGGCTTGGTTTTCCCCTGGGGATGTTGGGGTTAAGTCCTGCTCCTCCTGAGGTCTTGCAGTGGAGCAGGGGTTGGCGGTATAGTTGGGGAGTGTGGTGGAGGATGTCAGTGAGGCGCAGCGGTTTCACAGCCAGGTTCACATCTTCCGCTTCCCATGTCTTTTCAATTTAATTAGTTTTATTGGCGCCGCGGTCACATGTGCTGCCAGACGAGCACAAAGCCAATGTAATTATAAGAACTGTGGATTGTGTGGATGAGCGGTGACATCAGGATGCCTCCGGGGGGCGCTCACGCTCATGAGCAGCTCTCACTGTCATCCCACTATGTGATGCAGGAGGCTGAGATTGATCTGGACTCGTCTCAAGGCCGAGCAGCGGCGTTCAGATTACACAGATTTTTCACAATTTTGAGTGTTTGCAGCACAGAGTATTTCAGGAGAGGAGCCACATGATGGCAGCCGCTGGGAGGACAGAGGAGAGGATTGTGATGGCTGAGCAGAAGGTGACACAGGACATTATATTACTCCAGTATACATCCAACAAAAGGACATGAGACCTACAGAGATGAGTAATCCTATCTCACACTGCTGTGCTCTGTGCTGGCAGTGCTACTAACAGTCCCTGGACAGATGTGTAATCAGACCCTCACGTAGGTTTTGAGTAGCAGCCGGACTTCTGAAATATGGATTAATATTCCAGGATTGTAGCTTCTTCAAGCATGTCCTAACGCTGCTGTGCTCTAAGGGGCATGTCCTAACGCTGCTGTGCTCTAAGGGGCGTGTCCTGACGCTGCTGTGCTCTAAGGGGCGTGTCCTAATGCTGCTGTGCTCTAAGGGGCGTGTCCTAATGCTGCTGTGCTCTAAGGGGCGTGTCCTAACACTGCTGTGCTCTAAGGGGTGTGTCCTAACACTGCTGTGCTCTGCTAGCATGTCCTAACGCTGCTGTGCTCTAAGGGGCGTGTCCTAACGCTGCTGTGCTCTAAGGGGCGTGTCCTAACGCTGCTGTGCTCTAAGGGGCGTGTCCTAACGCTGCTGTGCTCTAAGGGGCATGTCCTAACGCTGCTGTGCTCTAAGGGGCATGTCCTAACGCTGCTGATACAGTTGCAGAGCAGGATGGAGGGGCTCAGGGCACAGCACAGAGGACACTGCAGTGTGAGATCATGCCCCCCAGTGCACATGTAATGTCCTGGAGTTGGGCCATTACTAAATTAACTTGGTTGGGTCTGGCCTTCCCATTGGTCCCAGGAAGATGTTGGGTGTCTTCCTACTGGCCCAGACTCACAAGCTCCAGCCGCTCTGCCCTCTATATTATTATATTGATTGCTATATCCCACTTATAATACAACATGACCAACAAGTGGCAGAAATCAGGAGACATATATTTCCCCGAAATCTGAATTGTTCTTTAAGGACTTTCTTGTACTCTGAGGGTTGTTCTGTATCTCTATTGATGTCTGCAGAACTTGTTACATTTGTAGAAACCGTAGTCATTGTCTGGTCTTCCCAGGACTGTAGCTGTAATCAGGACCAGGTTAGTTTATTCTCCCCCCTATCAGGAGGTCTAAAGAACTTTAGCGGGGTCAAAGTTCATATATCCCTAGCACCAAAGTCAGATAAACCAAAAATTGAACCACTGAAAAGAAATTGTATCTCAGCCGTTCTTGTAGGCTGTCAATGTGAAGCGCGGAAAAGACGTCGGTCCGGGACCCGGGTACAAGCACACAAAATCCAAAGAGGTAGAAATCCAGCTCCCAGGTATAATCATGTTATAATCATTCATAATATTAAAAGCAGAATTCCAGGTGCGGTATGTAAGGTGTCAACAGAAGATGATGCGTTTGGGACCGCGCAGGAGGGAGGCTCATCTTCTGTTCACACCTTACACACCGCACCTGGAATTCTGCTTTTAATATTATGAATGATTATAACATGATTATACCTGGGAGCTGGATTTCTACCTCTTTGGATGTTGTGAACCAAATTCAGTTTCCCATGCAGCAGAGCCAGCTTGGCTCCTCTACAGAGAGGACATCGATTCCTGGGCTGAGGTATAACACACCACAAGCAGCTGCTCTGGAGGATAGGATACTGTGGCCAGCCTGTTCTTCACAATTAACCAAACTTTCTATTTTTCTTAGCTTCACCCTGTTGGTCCATGGCAGGGGTGGATGAGGCCTACCCTAGGACATGAAGCTACCAGGACAAAAGCTTTAGGCCACAGCCACTCCAGTCTTAGCCTACAAGATTCCCTCCGCCAACATCTGCACCCATTTACATACATGCTCCTTGTCAGCCCCACTGGTGTGTGTTGCACACAGTAGTGTGAGGATACAACCCCAGTGCACAGCAGTGTGAGGATACAACCCCAGTGCACAGCAGTGTGAGGATACAACCCCAGTGCACAGCAGTGTGAGGATACAACCCCAGTGCACAGCAGTGTGAGGATACAACCCCAGTGCACAGCAGTGTGAGGATACAACCCCAGTGCACAGCAGTGTGAGGATACAACCCCAGTGCACAGCAGTGTGAGGATACAACCCCAGTGCACAGCAGTGTGAGGATACAACCCCAGTGCACAGCAGTGTGAAGATACGCCCTGCAGTGCACAGCAGTGTGAAGATACGCCTTGCAGTGCACAGCAGTGTGAAGATACGCCTTGCAGTGCACAGCAGTGTGAGGATACGCCCCCCCAGTGCACAGCAGTGTGAGGATACGCCTCCCTGTGCACAGCAGTGAGAGGATACGACCCCCAGTGCACAGCAGTGTGAGGATACGACCCCCAGTGCACAGCAGTGTGAGGATACGACCCCCAGCGCACAGCAGTGTGAGGATACGACCCCCAATGCACAGCAGTGTGAGGATACGACCCCCAATGCACAGCAGTGTGAGGATACGACCCCCAATGCACAGCAGTGCGACGACACGCCCCCCAGTGCACAGCAGTGTGAGGACACGCCCCCAGTGCACAGCAGTGTGAGGACACACCCCCAGTGCACAGCAGTGTGAGGACACGCCCCCAGTGCACAGCAGTGTGAGGACACACCCCCAGTGCACAGCAGTGAGAGGATACGCCTCCCAGTGCACAGCAGTGAGAGGATACGTCCCCCAGTGCACAGCAGTGAGAGGATATGACCCCCAGTGCACAACAGTGAGAGGATACGACCCCCAGTGCATAGCAGTGAGAAGATACGACCCCCAGTGCATACGACCCCCAGTGCATAGCAGTGTGAGGATACGACCCCCAGTGCATACGACCCCCAGTGCATAACAGTGTGAGGACCCGCCCCCCCAGTGCATAACAGTGTGAGGACCCACCCCCCAGTGCATACGACCCCCAGTGCATAGCAGTGTGAGGATATGACCCCCAGTGCATACGACCCCCAGTGCATAGCAGTGTGAGGATATGACCCCCAGTGCATACGACCCCCAGTGCATAGCAGTGTGAGGATACGACCCCCAGTGCATAGCAGTGAGAGGACACCCCCCCCTAGTGCACAGCAGTGTGAGGATACCCCCCCTAGTGCACAGCAGTGTGAGGATACACCCTTTCCCAGTGCACTTGGAGATGTTACAACTCTGGGATATAAATCCATACTCCAGCGGATGACCTGTGATTTTATTATATCAGGGCCTGATGTCTGAGAGACCCCTGGCTTAGTGTTCTGCACGGCACATGTTGGGGGCACAGTTTTGGGGTCAGTCAGTGACATGTTACCTATTGAGAACTCGTCGAAGTTGATGGAGGCAGAGCTGTTGCCCAGGGCGTTGGTGGCCACGACGGTCACTTCATACTTCACGGTGGAGAAGAGGCGGCTGTACTTGATGTGACAGCGGTTTTTGGGGAAGGGATCCCTCTCACAGTAGAGATGTGTGGAGCCGTGCCTGAAAATACAAGGAGAGGTTCATCACCCCAAAACATTGGAGGGGAGCATCACCCCCATTATCCCACAGCCATGTGTGCTGCACCATGCCGATACAGCTGTAGGATGATGGGGGTGATAGACCCAGAGTAAAACCACTCAAGATGCAAATAGTGATTGGGGGGGGGGGGGGGGGGGTACATACTTAACAGTGATGTTGAAGTAGTTGGGGATGTAGGTGGGACTTGGCAGGTGCCAGCTGCAGTAGAACGAAGCGGGATAGTTATTGGACCTGCACATCAGCACCGGCTCCTTGGGAGGGTCTATAAGGAGGAGGGAGAAGAGAAGGTCATAAATACTATCAGGATATACAGGACGGGTACAATATACAGGGTATACGGGGCAGGTACATTATACAGTATATACAGTGTATACAGGATGGGTACATTATACAGTATATACAGGATGGGTACAATATACAGTGTATACGGGGCAGGTACATTATACAGTATATACAGTGTATACAGGATGGGTACAATATACAGTGTATACGGGGCAGGTACATTATACAGTATATACAGTGTATACAGGATGGGTACAATATACAGTGTATACGGGGCAGGTACATTATACAGTATATACAGTGTATACAGGATGGGTACAATATACAGTGTATACGGGGCAGGTACATTATACAGTATATACAGTGTATACAGGACAGGTACACTATACAGTGTATACGGGGCAGGTACATTATACAGTATATACAGGGTATACAGGACGGGTACATTATACAGTATATACAGGGTATACAGGACAGGTACAATATACAGGGTATACAGGACAGGTACACTATACAGTGTATACGGGGCAGGTACATTATACAGTATGTACAGTGTATACAGGACGGGTATAATATACAGTGTATACGGGGCAGGTACATTATACAGTATATACAGTGTATACAGGACAGGTACAATATACAGGATATACAGGATGGGTACAATATACAGTGTATACGGGGCAGGTACATTATACAGTATATACAGTGTATACAGGACAGGTACATTATACAGGGTATACAGTGTATACAGGATGGGTACAATATACAGTGTATACGGGGCAGGTACATTATACAGTATATACAGTGTATACAGGACGGGTACATTATACAGTATATACAGGGTATACAGGACAGGTACATTATACAGGGTATACAGGACGGGTACAATATACAGGGTATACAGGACAGGTACACTATACAGTGTATACGGGGCAGGTACATTATACAGTATGTACAGTGTATACAGGACGGGTATAATATACAGTGTATACGGGGCAGGTACATTATACAGTATGTACAGTGTATACAGGACGGGTATAATATACAGTATATACAGTGTATACGGGGCAGGTACATTATACAGTATATACAGTGTATACGGGGCAGGTACATTATACAGTATATACAGTGTATACGGGGCAGGTACATTATACAGTATATACAGTGTATACGGGGCAGGTACATTATACAGTATGTACAGTGTATACAGGACGGGTATAATATACAGTGTATACGGGGCAGGTACATTATACAGTATATACAGTGTATACGGGGCAGGTACATTATACAGTATATACAGTGTATACAGGATGGGTACATTATACAGTATATACAGGATGGGTACATTATACAGTATATACAGGATGGGTACAATATACAGTGTATACGGGGCAGGTACATTATACAGTATATACAGTGTATACAGGATGGGTACATTATACAGTATATACAGGATGGGTACATTATACAGTGTATACAGGATGGGTACAATATACAGTGTATACGGGGCAGGTACATTATACAGTATATACAGTGTATACAGGATGGGTACAATATACAGTGTATACGGGGCAGGTACATTATACAGTATATACAGTGTATACAGGATGGGTACAATATACAGTGTATACGGGGCAGGTACATTATACAGTATATACAGTGTATACAGGACAGGTACACTATACAGTGTATACGGGGCAGGTACATTATACAGTATATACAGGGTATACAGGACGGGTACATTATACAGTATATACAGGGTATACAGGACAGGTACAATATACAGGGTATACAGGACAGGTACACTATACAGTGTATACGGGGCAGGTACATTATACAGTATGTACAGTGTATACAGGACGGGTATAATATACAGTGTATACGGGGCAGGTACATTATACAGTATATACAGTGTATACAGGACAGGTACAATATACAGGATATACAGGATGGGTACAATATACAGTGTATACGGGGCAGGTACATTATACAGTATATACAGTGTATACAGGACAGGTACATTATACAGGGTATACAGTGTATACAGGATGGGTACAATATACAGTGTATACGGGGCAGGTACATTATACAGTATATACAGGGTATACAGGACAGGTACATTATACAGGGTATACAGTGTATACAGGATGGGTACAATATACAGTGTATACGGGGCAGGTACATTATACAGGGTATACAGTGTATACAGGATGGGTACAATATACAGTGTATACGGGGCAGGTACATTATACAGTATATACAGTGTATACAGGACGGGTACATTATACAGGGTATACAGGACAGGTACATTATACAGGGTATACAGGACGGGTACAATATACAGGGTATACAGGACAGGTACACTATACAGTGTATACGGGGCAGGTACATTATACAGTATGTACAGTGTATACAGGACGGGTATAATATACAGTGTATACGGGGCAGGTACATTATACAGTATATACAGTGTATACAGGACAGGTACAATATACAGGATATACAGGATGGGTACAATATACAGTGTATACGGGGCAGGTACATTATACAGTATATACAGTGTATACAGGACAGGTACATTATACAGGGTATACAGTGTATACAGGATGGGTACAATATACAGGGTATACGGGGCAGGTACATTATACAGTATATACAGGGTATACAGGACAGGTACATTATACAGGGTATACAGTGTATACAGGATGGGTACAATATACAGTGTATACGGGGCAGGTACATTATACAGTATATACAGGGTATACAGGACAGGTACATTATACAGGGTATACAGTGTATACAGGATGGGTACAATATACAGTGTATACGGGGCAGGTACATTATACAGGGTATACAGTGTATACAGGATGGGTACAATATACAGTGTATACGGGGCAGGTACATTATACAGTATATACAGTGTATACAGGACGGGTACATTATACAGGGTATACAGGACAGGTACATTATACAGGGTATACAGGACGGGTACAATATACAGGGTATACAGGACAGGTACATTATACAGGGTATACAGGACGGGTACAATATACAGGGTATACAGGACAGGTACACTATACAGTGTATACGGGGCAGGTACATTATACAGTATGTACAGTGTATACAGGACGGGTATAATATACAGTGTATACGGGGCAGGTACATTATACAGTATGTACAGTGTATACAGGATGGGTACAATATACAGTGTATACGGGGCAGGTACATTATACAGGGTATACAGTGTATACAGGATGGGTACAATATACAGTGTATACGGGGCAGGTACATTATACAGTATATACAGTGTATACAGGACGGGTACATTATACAGGGTATACAGGACAGGTACATTATACAGGGTATACAGGACGGGTACAATATACAGGGTATACAGGACAGGTACATTATACAGGGTATACAGGACGGGTACAATATACAGGGTATACAGGACAGGTACACTATACAGTGTATACGGGGCAGGTACATTATACAGTATGTACAGTGTATACAGGACGGGTATAATATACAGTGTATACGGGGCAGGTACATTATACAGTATGTACAGTGTATACAGGACGGGTATAATATACAGTATATACAGTGTATACGGGGCAGGTACATTATACAGTATATACAGTGTATACGGGGCAGGTACATTATACAGTATATACAGTGTATACGGGGCAGGTACATTATACAGTATATACAGTGTATACGGGGCAGGTACATTATACAGTATGTACAGTGTATACAGGACGGGTATAATATACAGTGTATACGGGGCAGGTACATTATACAGTATATACAGTGTATACGGGGCAGGTACATTATACAGTATATACAGTGTATACGGGGCAGGTACATTATACAGTATATACAGTGTATACAGGACGGGTACATTATACAGTATATACAGTGTATACAGGACGGGTACATTATACAGTATATACAGTGTATACAGGACGGGTACAATATACAGTATATACAGTGTATACAGGACGGGTACAATATACAGTATATACAGTGTATACAGGACGGGTACATTAAATGCACTTTATGTGCAGCCGACAATCAGGGAGTTTCATTCTGAATAATAGACTTTGCTTCAGGGGATGAGATTCTGGGGACACTAAACACACCCTGGGGTCACCACCTGCACTGAGGGTACTACACCCGTGTACGGCATACAGCTGAGGGTGCACATGACTCCTCTCCATACAGCTGAGGGTGCACATGACTCCTCTCCATACAGCTGAGGGTGCACGTGACTCCTCTCCATACAGCTGAGGGTGCACGTGACTCCTCTCCATACAGCTGAGGGTGCACATGACTCCTCTCCATACAGCTGAGGGTGCACGTGACTCCTCTCCATACAGCTGAGGGTGCACGTGACTCCTCTCCATACAGCTGAGGGTGCACGTGACTCCTCTCCATACAGCTGAGGGTGCACGTGACTCCTCTCCATACAGCTGAGGGTGCACATGACTCCTCTCCATACAGCTGAGGGTGCACGTGACTCCTCTCCATACAGCTGAGGGTGCACGTGACTCCTCTCCATACAGCTGAGGGTGCACATGACTCCTCTCCATACAGCTGAGGGTGCACATGACTCCTCTCCATACAGCTGAGGGTGCACGTGACTCCTCTCCATACAGCTGAGGGTGCACGTGACTCCTCTCCATACAGCTGAGGGTGCACATGACTCCTCTCCATACAGCTGAGGGTGCACATGACTCCTCTCCATACAGCTGAGGGTGCACATGACTCCTCTCCATACAGGGGGGGTGGAGCCTCAGTCCTAACTCCTGGGCTCCAGGGACTGGTGATGTTCGATGCTGATTATACATATATATCTCATTTCAGCAATATACAGTTCTATTATGCTAATCAGTCTGGGGGGCTACGTCAGCGGAGCACCTCGTCTTATCATTTATTCACAAGTACTTGTAACCTAATGGGGGAATGAATGATAAGACGAGACGCTCTGGTGTCGTAGCTGGAGGACTGATAACTGGATGTTCCTGAAACCTCGGGTATAGACTTATAATAACACAAGTCCTGAGCAGCCGCTTAGTGGTCATGTCCACCATCTGTAATGGGCGCTTCATGTCCTTCATCACCATCACAACTGCACAACAATGTGAAGAGTCACAGTTTCCATAAAGTAAGAAGTGACGCGTCTCTGGCGCAGGATATTCCTCCGGGCAGTCGCAGGGGGTAAGGGGGGAGCGCGTCTCCATCGGACAGTACGACAGATTCGGACAAACCGCGGAATTTAAAAAACGAAATTTGTCGCAAGATCAAGCACTCACATGCACCGGGAAGAAGAAGGTGAACTCCGGCGGACCTCGGCGCAGCAGTGACACCTGCAGGATATCGGGCGCACAATGTTAGTGAACCGCGCTGGACCCCAATCCTCGCCGAACAACGCACCGCGGGATTGCGACAGGACCGGGTAAGTAAATCTGGCCCATAGTATGTTACTTAGTATTATATAGTATGTTACTTAGTATTATATAGTATGTTACTTAGTATTATATATAGTATGTTACTTAGTATTATATAGTATGTTACTTAGTATTATATATAGTATGTTACTTAGTATTATATAGTATGTTACTTAGTATTATATATAGTATGTTACTTAGTATTATATAGTATGTTACTTAGTATTATATATAGTATGTTACTTAGTATTATATAGTATGTTACTTAGTATTATATATAGTATGTTACTTAGTATTATATAGTATGTTACTTAGTATTATATAGTATGTTACTTAGTATTATATAGTATGTTACTTAGTATTATATAGTGTGTTACTTAGTATTATATATAGTATGTTACTTAGTATTATATATAGTATGTTACTTAGTATTATATAGTATGTTACTTAGTATTATATATAGTATGTTACTTAGTATTATATAGTATGTTACTTAGTATTATATATAGTATGTTACTTAGTATTATATAGTATGTTACTTAGTATTATATAGTATGTTACTTAGTATTATATAGTATGTTACTTAGTATTATATAGTGTGTTACTTAGTATTATATATAGTATGTTACTTAGTATTATATAGTATGTTACTTAGTATTATATATAGTATGTTACTTAGTATTATATAGTATGTTACTTAGTATTATATAGTATGTTACTTAGTATTATATATAGTATGTTACTTAGTATTATATAGTATGTTACTTAGTATTATATAGTATGTTACTTAGTATTATATAGTATGTTACTTAGTATTATATATAGTATGTTACTTAGTATTATATAGTATGTTACTTAGTATTATATATAGTATGTTACTTAGTATTATATAGTATGTTACTTAGTATTATATAGTATGTTACTTAGTATTATATAGTATGTTACTTAGTATTATATATAGTATGTTACTTAGTATTATATAGTATGTTACTTAGTATTATATAGTGTGTTACTTAGTATTATATATAGTATGTTACTTAGTATTATATAGTATGTTACTTAGTATTATATAGTATGTTACTTAGTATTATATAGTATGTTACTTAGTATTATATAGTATGTTACTTAGTATTATATATAGTATGTTACTTAGTATTATATAGTATGTTACTTAGTATTATATAGTGTGTTACTTAGTATTATATATAGTATGTTACTTAGTATTATATAGTATGTTACTTAGTATTATATAGTGTGTTACTTAGTATTATATATAGTATGTTACTTAGTATTATATAGTATGTTACTTAGTATTATATAGTATGTTACTTAGTATTATATAGTATGTTACTTAGTATTATATAGTATGTTACTTAGTATTATATATAGTATGTTACTTAGTATTATATAGTATGTTACTTAGTATTATATAGTGTGTTACTTAGTATTATATATAGTATGTTACTTAGTATTATATAGTATGTTACTTAGTATTATATAGTATGTTACTTAGTATTATATATAGTATGTTACTTAGTATTATATAGTATGTTACTTAGTATTATATATAGTATGTTACTTAGTATTATATAGTATGTTACTTAGTATTATATATAGTATGTTACTTAGTATTATATAGTATGTTACTTAGTATTATATAGTATGTTACTTAGTATTATATAGTATGTTACTTAGTATTATATAGTATGTTACTTAGTATTATATAGTGTGTTACTTAGTATTATATATAGTATGTTACTTAGTATTATATAGTATGTTACTTAGTATTATATAGTATGTTACTTAGTATTATATATAGTATGTTACTTAGTATTATATAGTATGTTACTTAGTATTATATAGTATGTTACTTAGTATTATATATAGTATGTTACTTAGTATTATATAGTATGTTACTTAGTATTATATATAGTATGTTACTTAGTATTATATAGTATGTTACTTAGTATTATATAGTATGTTACTTAGTATTATATAGTATGTTACTTAGTATTATATAGTATGTTACTTAGTATTATATAGTATGTTACTTAGTATTATATAGTATGTTACTTAGTATTATATATAGTATGTTACTTAGTATTATATAGTATGTTACTTAGTATTATATATAGTATGTTACTTAGTATTATATAGTATGTTACTTAGTATTATATAGTGTGTTACTTAGTATTATATAGTATGTTACTTAGTATTATATAGTATGTTACTTAGTATTATATAGTATGTTACTTAGTATTATATAGTATGTTACTTAGTATTATATATAGTATGTTACTTAGTATTATATAGTATGTTACTTAGTATTATATATAGTATGTTACTTAGTATTATATAGTATGTTACTTAGTATTATATAGTGTGTTACTTAGTATTATATATAGTATGTTACTTAGTATTATATAGTATGTTACTTAGTATTATATAGTATGTTACTTAGTATTATATAGTATGTTACTTAGTATTATATAGTATGTTACTTAGTATTATATATAGTATGTTACTTAGTATTATATAGTATGTTACTTAGTATTATATAGTGTGTTACTTAGTATTATATATAGTATGTTACTTAGTATTATATAGTATGTTACTTAGTATTATATAGTATGTTACTTAGTATTATATATAGTATGTTACTTAGTATTATATAGTATGTTACTTAGTATTATATATAGTATGTTACTTAGTATTATATAGTATGTTACTTAGTATTATATATAGTATGTTACTTAGTATTATATAGTATGTTACTTAGTATTATATAGTATGTTACTTAGTATTATATAGTATGTTACTTAGTATTATATAGTATGTTACTTAGTATTATATAGTGTGTTACTTAGTATTATATATAGTATGTTACTTAGTATTATATAGTATGTTACTTAGTATTATATAGTATGTTACTTAGTATTATATATAGTATGTTACTTAGTATTATATAGTATGTTACTTAGTATTATATAGTATGTTACTTAGTATTATATATAGTATGTTACTTAGTATTATATAGTATGTTACTTAGTATTATATATAGTATGTTACGTAGTATTATATAGTATGTTACTTAGTATTATATAGTATGTTACTTAGTATTATATAGTATGTTACTTAGTATTATATAGTATGTTACTTAGTATTATATAGTATGTTACTTAGTATTATATATAGTATGTTACTTAGTATTATATAGTATGTTACTTAGTATTATATATAGTATGTTACTTAGTATTATATAGTATGTTACTTAGTATTATATAGTGTGTTACTTAGTATTATATAGTATGTTACTTAGTATTATATAGTATGTTACTTAGTATTATATAGTATGTTACTTAGTATTATATAGTGTGTTACTTAGTATTATATATAGTATGTTACTTAGTATTATATAGTATGTTACTTAGTATTATATATAGTATGTTACTTAGTATTATATAGTATGTTACTTAGTATTATATAGTATGTTACTTAGTATTATATATAGTATGTTACTTAGTATTATATAGTATGTTACTTAGTATTATATAGTATGTTACTTAGTATTATATAGTATGTTACTTAGTATTATATAGTATGTTACTTAGTATTATATATAGTATGTTACTTAGTATTATATATAGTATGTTACTTAGTATTATATAGTATGTTACTTAGTATTATATATAGTATGTTACTTAGTATTATATATAGTATGTTACTTAGTATTATATAGTATGTTACTTAGTATTATATAGTATGTTACTTAGTATTATATATAGTATGTTACTTAGTATTATATAGTATGTTACTTAGTATTATATAGTGTGTTACTTAGTATTATATATAGTATGTTACTTAGTATTATATAGTATGTTACTTAGTATTATATAGTATGTTACTTAGTATTATATAGTATGTTACTTAGTATTATATAGTATGTTACTTAGTATTATATAGTATGTTACTTAGTATTATATAGTATGTTACTTAGTATTATATAGTATGTTACTTAGTATTATATAGTATGTTACTTAGTATTATATAGTATGTTACTTAGTATTATATAGTATGTTACTTAGTATTATATAGTGTGTTACTTATGCTGCTTAGTTCTCGGACAGATACAATGGGGGTCACTTACTAAGGGCCCGATTCGCGTTTTCCCGAATATTTACGATTTGTGCTGATTTTCCCTGTATTTCCCCGGGTTTTTGGCGCACGTGATCGGATTGTGGCGCATTGGTGCCGGCATGCACGCGACGGAAATCGGGGGCACGCGCTTACCTTCACTCAGCCCTGCTCGGTGTACTCCAGTGCGTTCCGATGCTCTTCAGCGCAGCAGCGACACCTGGTGGATGCCGGAGGAACTGCCTTAGTGAATCGCCGGAAGACCCGAATCCACCGCAGAGAACACGGCGCTGGATCGCGAATGGGCCGGGTAAGTAAATCTGCCCCAATGTGACAGCGTAGGAGAACTTGACTGCTCCAGTGCAAAGTCTTTTAGATACTTTATATCCTCATGGACTGAATGGGCGACGTAATTACAATGTATTTATAACGGCCGCTCAGGGATCCGTAGTGGGTTCATAGTTGATGATAAGATGAATTGTAACGGTTTATTAATACCCACTAAATGTATTGTTGTTATTTGTACTATATAACTATATATATTTGTACTTGTATAAAATACGTAAACGCCGCGCGCCTCCGAGGAAGGAGGGGTCTGAGCATTTAGAGTCTCGGCGATTACAAGGAACCAGTGTAGGTGCAAATAAGGTCTATGGACCATTTCTGAACTAATCGGAAGAACGGTGATGCAACTAAGGTTTACAGGCAGTCCCTGACCTACAGACCAGCCCTAGTTACAGACGACCTCTCTGCCCCTGTGACCTCTGGGGATGTTACTTTAACCCTAGGCTGCAGTGATCTGCTGTAATGTGTCTATAATGAAGATTTATGGATAATCCCTGTTTTCCATAAATGCACAAAATTTTGAAAATCCAGTTGTCACAGGGGACACAAAAATGAAGTCTGGAATCATAAAATATACCATTTCCGACTTACATACAAATTCAACTTAAGAACAAACCTAAAGAACCCATCCTGTACGTAACCCGGGGACTGCCTGCACTTACTTTTTGTACTGAAACAACTCAAATTTTGAAGAAAAGTGATGCAAGGTATAACGTTGTGGTCGGAATGATGTTAAGAGGACATCTATCACCAGGATGAAGGACTGTACACCCAGCACACTGACACACTGGTGTGCGCCCCCTCTGGCAGGATCTGCTCTTCTTTTAGTTCATTATGCTCCATGTTTTTAAGAAAAAAAGGCTTTACAATGCACCTCAGGCTCATTTGCATAATTTTGTAATGATAAAGGCAAAAGAAGAGCAGATCCTACCAGAGGGGGCGCGCACCAGTGTGTCAGTGTGCTGGGTGTACAATCCTTCATCCTGGTGGTAGATGTCCTATAAGGACTGTGTGTAGCTGGAAGCCTTTGCATTTTTTGAACACGCACATATGTGCATATAGAACACGCCAAGACCGTGATGATCATGTATGACCCCGCATGTCGAGGCGCCCTGCTGTGAATTCTCATATTTTATGGTTGCGGATACATTGTTCCTTGTGATACACAAGTTTTTAATTTGTCCTTTGTATGATGTGATCCTCGTGTCCAGATGTGTTCTCCGCGCTCTGACAGTTCTACATTCCATCACTGAACACTTCGAAAATGAGTCACGTGACACCAGTGACATCATCGCTCGCTAAATATAAGACCATATATCACAGGGTGTCATCACACATTTCCACAGATACAGGAGGACAGTAATAGGGAGCAGATACTGTATTCACCCACCACACAGGGAGGAGCAGAGCTACGAGCGCAACTTATTTTACCCATGGCAACGGTCTCACATCAAAACCATCCAATTTGTACTATAAAAAATCTATAAAAACAATTTATTGCGTGATGCTGCAAAAGACAACAAATATCTTGGTTTGTTTAAATTCATTGAAATTTTACATGTAATACCCCTCCTGACCACATGGTGCGCTGTTATGTAATAAACCACTGATAATATTACATGTAATACCACTCCTGACCACATGGTGCGCTGTTATGTGATAAACCATTGATAATATTACATGTAATACCTCTCCTGACCACATGGTGCACTGTTATGTGATAAACCATTGATAATATTACATGTAATACCCCTCCTGACCACATGGTGCGCTGTTATGTGATAAACCATTAATAATATTACATGTAATACCCTTCCTGACCACATGGTGCGCTGTTATGTCATAAACCATTGATAATATTACATGTAATACCCCTCCTAACCACATGGTACGCTGTTATGTGATAAACCATTGATAATATTACATGTAATACCCCTCCTGACCACATGGTGCGCTGTTATGTGATAAACCATTGATAATATTACATGTAATAACCCCTCCTGACCACATGGTGCGCTGTTATGTGATAAACCATTGATAATATTACATGTAATACCACTCCTGACCACATGGTGCGCTGTTATGTGATAAACCATTGATAATATTACATGTAATATCTCTCCTGACCACATGGTGCGCTGTTATGTGATAAACCATTGATAATATTACATGTAATACCTGTCCTGACCACATGGTGCGCTGTTATGTGATAAACCATTGATAATATTACATGTAATACCTCTCCTGACCACATGGTGCGCTGTTATGTGATAAACCATTGATAATATTACATGTAATACCCCTCCTGACCACATGGTGCGCTGTTATGTGATAAACCATTAATAATATTACATGTAATACCCTTCCTGACCACATGGTGCACTGTTATGTCATAAACCATTGATAATATTACATGTAATACCCCTCCTAACCACATGGTGCGCAGTTATGTGATAAACCATTGAAAATATTACATGTAATACCCCTCCTGACCACATGGTGCACTGTTATGTGATAAACCATTGATAATATTACATGTAATACCTCTCCTGACCACATGGTGCGCTGTTATGTGATAAACCATTGATAATATTACATGTAATACCCCTCCTGAACACATGGTGCGCTGTTATGTGATAAACCATTGATAATATTACATGTAATACCCCTCCTGACCACATGGTGCGCTGTTATGTGATAAACCATTGATAATATTACATGTAATACCTCTCCTGACCACATGGTGCGCTGTTATGTGATAAACCATTGATAATATTACATGTAATACCCCTCCTGACACATGGTGCGCTGTTATGTGATAAAACATTGATAATATTACATGTAATACCCCTCCTGATAACATGGTGCGCTGTTATGTGATAAACCATTGATAATAATACATATAATATCCCTCCTGACCACATGGTGCGCTGTTATGTGATAAACCATTGATAATATTATATGTAATACCTCTCCTGACCACATGGTGCGCTGTTATGTGATAAATCATTGATAATATTACATGTAATACCCCTCCTGACCACATGGTGCGCTGTTATGTGATAAACCATTGATAATATTATATGTAATACCTCTCCTGACCACATGGTGCGCTGTTATGTGATAAATCATTGATAATATTACATGTAATACCCCCTCCTGACCACATGGTGCGCTGTTATGTAATAAACCATTGATAATATTACATGTAATACCCCTCCTGACCACATGGTGCACTGTTATGTGATAAACCATTAATAGTATTACATGTAATACCCCTCCTGACCACATGGTGCGCTGTTATGTGATAAACCATTAATAATATTACATGTAATACCCCTCCTGACCACATGGTGCGCTGTTATGTGATAAACCATTGATAATATTACATGTAATAACCCCTCCTGACCATATGGTGCACTGTTATGTGATAAACCATTGATAATATTACATGTAATACCCCTCCTGACCACATGGTGCGCTGTTATGTGATAAACCATTGATAACATTACATGTAATACCCCTCCTGACCACATGGTGCGCTGTTATGTGATAAACCATTGATAATATTACATGTAATACCCCTCCTGACCACATGGTGCGCTGTAATGTGATAAACTACACATCTTATTATGGGAAGGGGGGCCTTTTCCCTGTAGTAGTATATGGTAAGACACCCAATGAGTCTACAGCCACCCAAAAACCATGTAGCCATGACCAGCACCCAAGGAGGTTAGAGAAAGGCTAATAACGTCCTCTATTGCCCCTTTGTGGTGGTCCGCCTCCTCTGCCCTTGTGATAAGAACATCTGGTGCACTATACATGATACACAGCTCATATATACAGTATACGCACTCAGCCAAAGTGTGAGTCTGACCCCTGACACATGCTCCACTCTTCCCCTCACACCTGGAGCTCAAATTCCCTCAGAAAAATCTGTTCTATCAGTTCGCTGGCGTGAACCTCCGGGTTTCATAGCTCGCGGTCAATAATCTGTGACCTGTAGCGGTGGAGCTGAGTATCGGGGGAAGCATGTATGGCTCTTACGAAGGATTTCTGACAGGATTGGGGAAAAGGCAACTGGGTGTAGTTACATTTGGTCTTTGGCCCCAATCAAAAAATAATTAAAGCGTCTTTGCCGTCCACGTTTTGTTTGCTGGATGTCAATCAGCGGCGCGGCGCCCCCAGATGGAGGTGTCCGCAGAAGCCAGTTGGACAGGAATCCATGTGATGACAGACAGCTGAACAAAGGAGCATCCGCCGGCATCCTCATCCTCTGAACTACACATGCAGATGTCCGTTCACATCATTGATCTTCCGCTCTTCTCTAATACAAGGGAGGTTTAATTTAGAACAGATTGGGACGAGTCCCGTTGAGTTGTCGAGAGAGAACCCAGATCACGAGGAGGATAGCGAAAACAGACTCGAGATCCTCCAGCCAAACAGACCTGACATGCGATGTAATGCCAAACCTTCGGAATACAATTATCTACCCGTACGGTCAGGTCACGGGGCTCCCTAAAGTGGATGGATCCTGACAGGCCTTCTCCAAATCTGGTGGATTGCCCCACTTATCTAAATGATGTGGTGGAAGGCAGCACCCAAGAATATGTGGTGGTCTGAATCAAGCTGCACAACGACATTGGTCCAACGACATCTTGAATGAACTATGTCACCAAAAACGGGCAAGTTTTCACTCATTGGATTTGGAAGACTGTTATCCACATCGGAAACCTGAAGACAAGAGGGAATCAAGGATTTCCAAAGAAGATGGTGAATAAAATCTCATAAGACTTTAGCAATCGTCTTGAATGTACTTTGCCACCTATTAGGGAGCAGGAAGGTGGTCAAGGATTACGGTAGACTAGTTGCAGTGGTGGCACTTTTCCCATCTAATAGGAGGTGTCTCCATCCTCAGATAAAGTGTAAAATAACGGAATTTGAAGACTATTTGAAACCTCGAGAAGGTGAAGACCAGATAAAAGTGTCGAATTATCAATTTCCAAAGTGTCGAAGCTATTGTTAAATACATCTGGTCCAAAACCGGTGGCTGAATCCAACCAGAAAGCTAGAAATTTAGTTTGAGGAGGGGGAAAGTCTAAACCCATATGTGCGATTCAATTGTTTAAAAACTTCTTGAGTAAATTAAATCACAAAACCCTAAGAACTTCCCAGGAGTTACAGTGGGGTCAACCAGCTGGAGACTCTGCAAACTGCAGCAGAGTAAATCGTGTCCTCCAACAAGGTAAAGCTTGTAGCATCTGACAACCATCAACAACCTGGAAACATTATGGAATGATAGGAAAAAGGAAGTGGCTTACATAAACTTTAGGGGAAGTTAAAGGGTTTAGGAGAATTTGAGCTTTGTTCAAGGTCAAGAGTTCTGAAAATGCTGGAGATTACACGGACAGGAAACAAGCAAATCCTTGACCAAATTTCACTAAAACCTTAAATCCAAAGCATAAAATGGCCTTGGATACAAAAGAAGTTGAGCGCAAAGACTTCTTGGCGTAGAAGAACTGATTTCAAGAGGTGGAGAGCAGCAAGAAGATGGATGGAGACAACTACAAGATTCAACAATGTATAACATGATAGCAATAGCAGTAATAGAGTGGTTTTCCTTCACCAAGGGACTATAGGGGGTTTGGAGGCTTCTTCTTCTACACAACGGTGGTGGAAGTAGATGATATCTTTCATATAATTTACAATAGGTTGTATGATTTGACGCTAATGGTTCATACATCACGACTTTCCAGGGAAATAGATGTGGAAGATGATTCCATGACGGATACAGATGGGATCGGAGGCTGAGGTGCCACCATGGAGGTGACTAATAACGTAAGTATCTCCCTCGGCCTCTACGCTGTTTAGTAAAGCCACTGAATTACGAGGCATTGATTAATAGGATTCCCAGCGAGCTGATAAAACGTAAGAGGTGTATCATTGCTCTTGTGTGTCGCAATTTAATTACAACGTGGCGGCAACCTGCCGTAACGAAATATTTCACCTGACACAAGGCGAGTGCGGGTTAATGGGCCGTCGAGTGTTCTCTTCATGTGCAGGAGGTACGTCGGGTGACGGGGTACCCATGAGACAGGTGATATACAACCTCAATGACATTGATCAAGGTGGCGCCAAACCCTCCTCATTACTCAGCGCATTGTGTAAGCCAATTATTGTCTCCGGAACCTTACAGGATTGTATGTGGGAATAGGGACATAAATCCTATAAATCATCTCCGTGAGACATCGGTTATGGCTCGTAGAGGCTCGAATTCCAGCACAGATACACCGGAAGGTGAGTTGTAGGGTAATTGGAAGGACATGGTCTGCGCAGTGCCATTCCATGATTTACTCCACTTTATATATGACTATGAAGGTGTAAAGGTCGGATGAACACATTATCCCAAATCCCACAGCTCCTTCGTCTTCCCACTCCATGATGACACCAGCCATGAACTCTCTCCTCACCTCTCCACTCTTCACATGAAGTCTGGAATGTTGGGACAAGATCTATTCTCATCACATCAAAGCTGGAATGAACGAGTGTAACACATTGAACCCGCTTTGTGCGCTTTCTAAATGAAAACAAGTGCTGGTAGCCATTTATCATGTCTTCTATTCAATGGCTGCGACGCAGATGGGAATCATCTCTTCTTCCACCTCCCAAACCACTAGGCTCAAAAACATTTAGGAGGGAGTTGGTCTCCACAATGAAACAAATTAAATTATGAAGGATACACTATTCCAGATCCATCTGGTTAACCTGTGCTCCGCCACCTGGAAGTCATCCTCACAATGGTTACATTAAAGGGATACGAGGCTTCTTTTTATAGTCTGACTTCCTACACACATGTTCATTGGATCCAAAAGTCAACAAAACCAGGAACGCGAGCCTCAGACTCCACAGGGATGGCACTGCCAATATGACAGATCTATCAAGCCAAGAAATCGAGACTATAGCAGAAAGCAACCCAACTGCTTCCATGTTAGGGTCTTATAAGGGGCTCACACTTGACTGTCTATGGCCATCACACAGGGCTCCTGGAATTAACGCAGAAGTCTCTAACCAAAAGATTGCACATGGCCTTGAACTTTCATTTAGGGCTATTGTTGAGACCTACCCTGTAGCAAAACAAAAGCTAAATGGACTAAATCTTCAACAGCGATGAAACAGCAGCGGCTGACGCCTTACTATTAAAGATCTGCTGCAGAGGTTGATCTAGCTTTTGGCATAGTAGTCCAGAACAACAACTTTTGGACACCAACCATGATAATGAAGTCCAGAAAAAACGTCCATCAGGTGCAAGTGTCTTAGGCATCAAGATTATCCTCTTCCTATGACTCTACTGAAAGTTCTTCAGGTCAATACAGCTTTTTCCAGTGGTGTGACAGATGTTACCTAGGACAGTCATAGTTTAGAACAAGATGATCCATCTGTTAATTTTGAATTAAATATCTGACAAAATATTCTGCATTCTATAAATGGTGCTCACGGTGGGTCACAGATCACGGTAGACAATGTCAGACTAGCCCACCAGAGGAAGCTCCAGGAGGCCATGGCTTTAAAAGACTAGCCCACCAGAGGAAGCTCCAGGAGGCCATGGCTTTAAAAGACTAGCCCACCAGAGGAAGCTCCAGGAGGCCATGGCTTTAAAGACTAGCCCACCTGAGGAACCTCCGGGAGACCATGGCTTTAAAGACTAGCCCAGCAGATGAACCTCCATGAGACCATGGCTTCTAAAGACTAGCCCACCAGAGGAACCTCCATGAGACCATGGCTGTAAAGACTAGCCCGTCAGAGGAACCTCCAGGAGGCCATGGCTTTAAAGACTAGCCCACCTGAGGAACCTCCAGGAGACCAAGGCTTTAAAGACTAGCCCACCAGAGGAACCTCCAGGAGACCAAGGCTTTAAAGACTAGCCCATCAGAGGAACCTCCAGGAGGCCATGACTTTAAAGACTAGCCCACCAGAGGAACCTCCAGGAGACCAAGGCTTTAAAGACTAGCCCATCAGAGGAACCTCCAGGAGGCCATGACTTTAAAGACTAGCCCACCAGAGGAACCTCCAGGAGACCATGGCTTTAAAGACTAGCCCACCAGAGGAACCTCCAGGAGACCAAGGCTTTAAAGACTAGCCCACCAGAGGAACCTCCAGGAGGCCATGGCTATAAAGACTAGCCCACCAGAGAACCTCCAGGAGGCCATGGCTTTAAAGACTAGCCCACCAGAGGAACCTCCAGGAGACCATGGCTTTAAAGACTAGCCCACCAGAGGAACCTCCGGGAGACCATCGCGGTTTAAAAACACTTTTTAAACTTTATAGCCGGCGCTTACCATGCGCGCGGCTACATAGGAAGTGAATGAGAGCCGCGCGCATGGTAAGCGCGGAGCGCGTACCTGCCTGCGCCGGCTATAAAGTTTAAAAAGTGTTTAAAACCGCGATACCGCGGTTTAAAACACTAACGAAAATAAGCTCCGGCACCAGCTCACCCTGAGCTGGTGCCCGGTATTTCCATCAGAAACCTGCCACTACAAGTGGTAGGTTTCCTTTAAAGACTAGCCCACCAGAGGAACCTCCAGGAGGCCATGGCTCTAACTCGACACTAGAAGACAACCCAATTGCAGAAACGTTATTTGGTGGCCAAGGAACCCCTGTCCAAAACTTACCGCAGAGATCATCCAAGACAAGTATCTTCTCAAACCTACCATGAACCTGACAAGTCAGCCTGTCACACCATTGTGAGACCACTAATAAAAGGATGGACCAATACTCCTGAATCCAAGGTTTTCCAAATGTTCTCCTGGTTCTCCAGGTGCCTACAATATCTTCTAGTAACCTTATAATCATCACTGCTCCTGTATATTAAGCTGTTATGGTCCCGCCCTGGGCCCGGTGCAGTGATACGGCTTCTACCCCCGCCGGTTATACCCGCTACCTCCCTCCCGCCACTGAACTCATCTCTCATAAACACAGTAATAAAAGGTATTGCAGGAGACGGACAATCTCTTCTAATGGCGGCTGTTAATGGGATAGAATAGGCGCAATGATATTTGGGGGCGGCCATTAAGAGGCGCGCGCTTTACGCTACATTCGCTTTTATTCTCTTTTTTTATAGGAATCCATTTACAATATCAAAATATCAATGCAGATGCGGGGATAATGGCGGAGCAGCGGATTTACACCTTGTTTTATATTTGTGTTTACCTTGAGTGATTCTCTACAATCCAGTCTCCGCGCGTTTCGCAATTCGCATATTTATCACATAGATTATGGAAAAGCAAGTGTTGAGATGATGCATGGGGAATATTTACCGGCTCGCGGCCTGACGGAGAACCTGTAAGTGCGTAATAAAGTGCGGAAGGTTTATAGGATGGATCCACGGCACGTCCATCACTATTATACAACACATTCAACTCTACGGGTCACCGAGGGGTAAGGGAACCCGGGGCCGGAACGTAGCATAACATAGACCCCCTTCAACATGGAGTCCCCTCTCCCACTGAGGAAGTGGTTGGATATCCCTGTAATGAGTCCCCCCCAATATTAATAATTGATCTCCTTCACTTTACCCCAAATATTACAGACTGGTCCCCACTGTCCAGATTTCCCCCTACATTACGAACCGTCCCTGTTTGTTATTAACATGCCCCCCCCCTCCATTGGAGACTGGTACCACATCATTGTTATAGATGATCCCTAATGTTACCTACTGACCCCCATAATCTGAACTCTTCTGGTCGTTGACTGATCCCCACCTCACGGTCATGATCTTGTAATAGACTTACCCCCGTGTCAGACACTCACCCCCTTGGTGGAGTGATCACTAGTGTTGACCCTTTTGTTGCAGATTGACCCCCATACTATTACTTGAATTTGCTTGTCATTGACCGATGACAGCCCCAGTTAACATCTGACCCCACCTCGTTAGATGATTACCCCCTTTGTCATGGACTGCCGCCCCCCCCCCCCCAATGTCCTAGATGGACCTTCCATGTTGTAGATTGATCCCCAAGTTATCAATAGACCCTTCTTGTTGCACGTTGTAGCTTCACCCCCGTATTGTGTCGTTGATTGGTCCCCCATTTTATAGCGACCCCCTCCCCCTCTAGAGATGGTCTTCAGCCATTTTCCATGGTAATTACAGAGGTTGTGGTAATGAATTTCCCAGGTGCAGGACTCGTCTGGCGGCCGGACACCGACGCTGGATTTACGATTACGCGGCCGCTACAGAGAAGATCTTGGAAAAAAGCAGAAATCACCAACATAAACATATTATGCTGATCAGTAGGAAAGCAAATAAATAAGCGGGTTTATGGGAGGTCATGTGCGATGGCGGGGTGATTTGCATATGCAAATGAGGTGAGTAATGCTGCGGCTATGCGCGGCCTGAGATCTGTGTTTATTCGCTAGGACGCAGCAGGATCTGTAATATGTCACGGAATCACCTCACACGGCATTATATCTATGCGGGGTTAACCCCTCATGTACCTATGTGGACACTAACACCCCCCATAGGACAATGATACCCCTCATGTCCATCTACTGCACCCATTTAACACCTCCTCATGGGGTAACTAGTAACATTCATGTGGCCACTAATACCCCTCATGGGGCAACTAATAACAAGTGACCACCACTGCCCCTCATGGGTCAACTAATCACACTCATGTGACACAAATATTCCTAATATGTCAACTAACACCCATCATGTCCATCTAATGCAACCATGTGGGTACCAATATACCTCATGTAGCAACTAATCTCCTCATGCTGCAACAAAAAATCCCATAGAGAGCATCTAATACCCCTCACCAAGTATCACAGGCAGCCAAAAAACTAATACGAAACATCTAGCAAAAACAGCACAGCATCTCTTATACCTTATGTGGACTTCCTCATGGGTGGTGTCAACTATCGATCAATCTTCTCTATTACAAGGAATCAGAATTGGGCAACAATCTATTCCATTATAAATGAATATCTACTAGGAAGCAATGGATGGGGCAAGGGGTGTCCTACTGGATAACCATTGGCACGTAGCATTGGGTTCCCTGGTGTTGGCTCCAGCCTGGGTGTGGACATCTTGCATGTTCTTGGATGTGCTCTCACAGTCAGTCCTGGAAAATTCAATATACCGGCTCCGGTCAGACCCTCACGTCATTGAGCAGACCATGTGGTCCATGGAGGGATTGTGCCCCTACAACATCAGAGTGTATGTATCCAAGGCACAGAGCGTTGTCTCCTCCAACAAGAAGTCTTTAAGTGTAAACAATTCCCGAGATGCATCCGGAGCCCTGAGACTTAATAGAGTAATAATGGTGATACATACATGTCCCGGCAGGTCCTACACCCCCGCCTGGCACGCATCCTCACTCCCTACGGCACGGATGTGTCAGGCCAAGACCTCATGAATTTGGATGAAGAACAGCTTCATTCATCCGAGACAAGTGAAAATTAAAGTTGCTTCGTGGAATTAGGAATACATCATCCGCTGCTGCTGAACTACCTCTTGGGAGCAAGAGCTGTCAGTCAGATCTCAGCTGCTCCGCGTCCCGGACGAGCCTCCAAGAATTGTTCTCAGCCTCTGCCAAGAGATCCCACCGCAGCTGCAGGTTGGAGATGGCCTAAAAACACAACAAGGAGTGGTGGTCTTGGGGTAAAGCCCCTGAACCCCACTGTTACTGATAAGTGTGATAGCAGGGGATGACTCATGGTAAGGCCGAGGGGGCTCATGTTATAGCCGCACCCCACCATATAGAAATGTGGGATTAAAGGGGAGCGCTGTCACCCGTCCTGTCTGCAGAGCCGCATGGCTTCCACTATCGCCGGGCAAAGGGGGCAGGAAAGAGAAGAGCCCTGATTACCCTCTGGCTGGATCTTCTATTTCCTTAGAGATGACAGCCACCATCCATCCTCACATCCCACCCTTCATGTAGGTGGTTGTCTCGCTGCTCTGTACTCCCTACAGCCAATCACTGGAACAACCCGTCATCACCGGAACCTCCAGTATCCATCAGAAAATTATTTTTGAGTTCTCTCTGCCCATGACCTGTCACCAGCCATCCTTCCTTGGGCCACATTTGGTAGGTACTATCCACTACACATTAGGGACATGCTCTTTGTCCTTTGTCACAGTCGCTCACACTGTCACACTTGCCCATTTTCCAGATTCCACATATCTACAACAAGAACTAAGTGATCACTTGTTGTCTAATATTCTTCACCACGGAGACCATTGACCCCGTATAACAACCCCTTACAATAGTTCTATCACAGGTTCTACCCAATAAATCATGTGCAGTACCCTGCACTGACCAGCAGATGTCCCACGCTCTGAGAAGAAGAATTGCTGGTGATCGCCATAGATCTCCACCAATCAGCGACTTTTTATAATCTGCTGGTCCTTTACATCTACCATCTATTACTGGTAGGGCTGTGGAGTCGGAAAGCCAAACTTCCGACTCCAATTCAATTTCCCAAACTTCGACTAAAGCTCCACCAAAATTGTCACCGACTCCACGGATCTGATTACTGGGACAAACAGGAATGTGAGGAGAGCAGAGCCCGGAGTAGGCAGCAACCCTCAGAGTATGTGAAAACGTGGATGACAATCCCCAAGACAAAAACTTCTGTACTATATCAATCATCAATGTATCAATCAATAATCAATGTATCAATCATCAATGTATCAATCAATCATCAATGTATCAATCATCAATGTATCAATCAATCATCAATGTATCAATCATCAATGTATCAATCAATAATCAATGTATCAATCATCAATGTATCAATCAATCAATGTATCAATCATCAATGTATCAATCAATCAATGTAGACGACATCTCCTAATACACAACCTATTGTACAGACTATGAACCAACAAAGGGCTTCAAGGAGCATAAGACATAACGGTGGAGGATTTCATGGATTGTACAGATTCCTCCTGTATTAATACATCCTGCGCCGTGTTCTCAGGACTTCGGGATGATCCTGGTGACCCGCGCTCTACAGATAACGGGAGAGTGATGGCGCTGTCCGCGCGGTTTACAGGCCTCGGCGGCAGGATCCTGCGGTCCATCCTCATTATATCTGCCACTAAGCAGCCGCCCGCTTTACAGTCCCAAAAATTCAATTTCATTTTTAGTAAACTTCACTCTCATCTCAAACGCGTCCCCGGGCGATTTAGTATAAGCGCCCCATCAATTATGGCTGACACCGCCGCGTCTGCGGAATAACAATCAGCTCCGGGAGAAGGCAGGACTGTGCCGAGAGACAGCGGCGGGGTGAAGAGCGCCCTGGGGGGAGAGGACAGAGTGGGGTCAGGGGTCATAGCAAGGGGGGGTCAATAATAAATCCTTAAAGGGAATGATGAGGATGTCCCTGAATCTTCCTTGCACATGATCGGCTCTGCCCGTGTCATAGTGTGCTGTCCTGCACGGCTGCCATGTTCCTGCGCTATTCCTGCTCCGTGGCTCCTGGATTTCCTCAGGGAAGACATAGTGTCACTCAGAGCTGCTCCTGGATGATGACTGACGGCTCAGCTTCCCATGTGGCAGCCGCTGCGTCCTCCCGGTGCCCTCCACCTGCTCTATTAACCCTACCATAACCTGGAGATAACATGTAACCCCGCTATATCCCTTGAGAGATAATGTTAAGAGTCTACAGAGTGATTCATGGATCTGGGGGCAGGGTCCCAATAATCAGAGATTCCAAAAGACGCATTTCAATCCCTTATCATTTGCAGGATCTCTGCTTGCTGCAGTCCTGTGTAGTCGTCAGGACCCGCTGTCTGCTCCGCGGGAGTTAATGCTACCGCACCGCAGGCAGCGGCTGCCGCTTTCTGTCTCATTTCACATTATTACAGTATTGTTAACGCCGCTTTTTAATTACAGCACATCATGGATTGGTCACGGTTTAGGGGCCACCGATGAGCGATGCCTGGGTCTTAAAGGGATCCTGTCAGCAGGTGTGACCCTGCAGAGTGCAGGCAGTGTACAGTACTGGAGAGATGTAAGTTGTTAGCAGCAGCAGGACTGATATATTGGTTTCTATTCCTTGATTGTAGATTCTCCAAGTTACTTCACTGCCCCTCCCCCTTTTTCTGTGAGTGACACTGCTGTAGCATTCAACCAGAAGCCTGCTACAGCTTTTACTCAGAGCAGAGCTTCTCACAGCTGAGGATTCAGTACAATTGTGTGTCCTCCAAGCAGGATACAAAGTAACAAACCTGAAGATGTGGCTGACAGTCATTCATAGAGAGTAAGCAGAGACTTGTTGTGAGGATGAGGTTGTATTTACATGGGACTGCAGGGTCACGGCCTCCTCGTGGTGAGTGCGGATGCCGGAGCCCTCGCTGTGACTGTGCCTCATTCATCACTCGCGGGGTTAACAATCATCACATTAATGAGGGAAAACAGCAAAAAAGGCAAAAACAAACTTTCCCACGGGGCGAGGAGGCGGCGGATCTGCGGGCGAGGGTGAGAACCGGCTGCAAATCCAAACAGGACGCCGGATCCCAGAGCGGCCAATGACCGGCTGCGCACATTCCCAGGGGGGAGGGAAATGACTGGAATACCGAGGACCCCAACAACGAGGATGAAGAATAGTGAATGGGCCCCAGGGGGCCAATTACTGAGATTAACAACATTCAGACCCTCTCCAGAGAGAGGAATGTGAGGAATGCCGGGGGGAAGCCCCTCATCAGCAGCCGGGACCCTCCGGCTCCAGGATCCGGGAACACACGCAACAGATTCACATGTAAAATCAAAGGGATGAGCTGCATCAACTGATCACTATTGTTAGTTTTTTGCTCCTGCCCCCTGCAGTTCTTGAGTCCCACCCCCTAGTGTCGCTGTTTTTTTTGGGTCCCACCCCCAACTGCCGCTGGTATTTTTGGGTCCCAACCCCTAGTGTCGCTGGTATTTTTGGGTCCCACCCCCTAGTGTCGCTGGTATTTTTGGGTCCCACCCCCTAGTGCCGCTGGTATTTTTGGGTCCCACCCCCTAGTGCCGCTGGTATTTTTGGGTCCCACCCCCTAGTGTCGCTGGTATTTTTGGGTCCCACCCCCTAGTGTCGCTGGTATTTTTGGGTCCCGTCCCCTTGTGTCGCTGGTATTTCTTGAGTCCCGCCCCCTAGTGTCGCTGGTATTTTTGGGTCCTGCCCCCTAGTGTCGCTGGTATTTTTGGGTCCCGCCCCATAGTGTCGCTGTTATTTTTGGGTCCAACCCCCTAGTGTGATGGCTTTTTGTATGCCCCACCTCCTAGTGTGCTTGGTATAAACATCATGGCCCCACCCCTATAGCGACCTATGAGCTGATCCTCTAGTACATCCTCAGACATGACGAGCTGATACTCTAGTACATTCTCAGTCATGACGAGCTGATCCTCTAGTACATCCTCAGACATGACGAGCTGATCCTCTAGTACATCCTCAGACATGACGAGCTGATCCTCTAGTACATCCTCAGACATGACGAGCTGATCCTCTAGGACATCCTCAGACATGATGAGTTGAACCTCTAGTACATCCTCAGACATGGCAAGCTGATCCTCTAGTACATCCTTAGTCATGACGAGCTGATCCTCTAGTACATCCTCAGTCATGACGAGCTGATCCTCTAGTACATCCTTAGTCATGACGAGCTGATCCTGTAGTACATCCTCAGTCATGATGAGCTGATCCTGTAGTACATCCTCAGTCATGACAAGCTGATCCTGTAGTACATCCTTAGTCATGACGAGCTGATCCTCTAGTACATCCTTAGTCATGACGAGCTGATCCTCTAGTACATCCTCATACATGACAAGCTGATCCTCTAGTACATCCTCAGACATGACCAGCTGATCCTCTAGTATATCCTCAGACATGACGAGCTGATCCTCTAGTATATCCTCAGACATGACCAGCTGATCCTTTAGTACATCCTCAGACATGACGAGCTGATCCTCTAGTACATCCTCAGATATGACGAGCTGATCCTCTAGTACATCCTCAGATATGACAAGCTGATCCTCTAGTGCATCGTCAGATATGACGAGCTGATCCTCTAGTACATCCTCAGACATGACAAGCTGATCCTCTAGTGCATCCTCAGACATGACAAGCTGATCCTCTAGTACATCCTCAGACATGACAAGCTGATCCTCTAGTGCATCCTCAGACATGACAAGCTGATCCTCTAGTACATCCTCAGTCATGACGAGCTGATCATCTAGTACATCCTCAGACATGACGAGCTGATCCTCTAGTATATCCTCAGACATGACCAGCTGATCCTCTAGTACATGATGAGTTGATCCTGCAGGGCCCCAGCTATGATTAGAGAGATGAGTTCAGCATCTCTAGTGGTGGGTTTGGGCACTAGTTGTTACAGGTCCCCCAGGACATCCCCTTTAAGAGTGCAGAGATAAGCTGTGACTACTATTACAGCAGTGTCGTCACTTTGTTGCACTTTGGTCTGTAGAGTCTCATGCACCATTTTCCCCCCTGTGTTCTGATCCGTAACGTTGGTGCCACTCGCTGGCTGCTCTCCCTGATGTGATTATGCGCGGCACGCGGTGATAATCAGGAATGTCCCGATGTCAGGGTCCGGCTCTCCGGTTACAATCTCCAGGAAGCGGACGCCGTCGCCTTCAGCAGGTTCCTCCGCAGGACGAGAGATTAACTCCATTCCCTGGAAAATCTCCTGCGACGCTTTTATCATTCGACACAGAGGAGGCTCCGCTGTCAGCAGCCGCTCACCACACAATGTGCTTCCAATCTGCCCGGGTCAGACCCCCGGGACCCCCAGAGACAGCATGCAGAGGGTCCTCAGGGCATAGGTGTAACACGTAAGCGTCTACAGGTCATACATCTAACTCGTAAGAGTCAGCGGTCATACGTGTAACATGTAAGAGTCAGCGGTCATACGTGTAACATGTAAGAGTCAGCGGTCATACGTGTAACATGTAAGAGTCAGCGGTCATACGTGTAACATGTAAGTGTCTTCAGGGCATAGGTGTAACATGTAAGAGTCAGCGGTCATACGTGTAACATGTAAGAGTCAGCGGTCATACGTGTAACATGTAAGTGTCTTCAGGGCATAGGTGTAACATGTAAGAGTCAGCGGTCATACGTGTAACATGTAAGAGTCAGCGGTCATACGTGTAACATGTAAGAGTCAGCGGTCATACGTGTAGCATGTAACAGTCTTCAGGTCATACATGTAACATGTAAGAGTCAGCGGTCATATGTGTAACATGTAAGAGTCAGCGGTCATACATGTAGCATGTAAGAGTCAGCGGTCATACGTGTAGCATGTAACAGTCTTCAGGTCATACATGTAACATGTAAGTGTCTTCAGGTCATATGTGTAACATGTAAGAGTCAGCGGTCATACGTGTAGCATGTAACAGTCTTCAGGTCATACATGTAGCATGTAACAGTCTTCAGGTCATACGTGTAACATGTAAGAATCAGCGGTCATATGTGTAACATGCAAGAGTCAGCGGTCATACGTGTAGCATGTAACAGTCTTCAGGTCATACGTGTAACATGTAAGAGTCAGCGGTCATATGTGTAACATGCAAGAGTCAGCGGTCATACATGTAGCATGTAACAGTCTTCAGGTCATACGTGTAACATGTAAGCTCCTCAGGACACATACGTAGCATATAACGTTTCTCGGTCATCATTCATATGTATAAGGGGTCACTGTACTTGGATCACACGTTACACATCACTTCCCTCTGCAGCCTGAATACTTACAGTCTCCTGCATAATGGAGAATAACGAGGCGCAGATATCACACTGTCCCCCCAGCAGGCCTCATACTGGCTCTAGCTGGTCATGTGATGCCGTGCTGAGGCAGCATGGAATTGATAGCAAAGCCCCGAGAAAGAGAAAGCTAGAAGTCAGTGCAATGTGACTGACAATCAGGTGCTGGGATGAGAAGAGGTGACGGTTTAGATTGTAAGCTCTATAGTCGAGGTCCACATTCTCTGACTGCATGTTATACATACTGGAGAGATGACACCTCCAGACCTCAGAGCAGAGGGGGCGGCATTGCTTCAATGCTTTTTAGGGGAAATCTCAGAAGCTACTGATGGAGTCTGCAGTCACATCCAGGGCTGCATTTACAATTGTGCTCAATGGGATTCCTCTCAATTGTGACTGCAGCTCTGGCTGTGACTGGAGCAGAATGAGTCCGGTATCTGCAGATCTTCCATGTAGCTGCACATTTCCTGGAGAGCAGCAGCCGCAGTGAGAGATCTGCAGAGACAGAGCCCGGAGACAGCTCTGGAAGCGACTAGTGTCAGGGGAATATGGCTGCATCTTACTGAGGTTTAATTTAGGCTTTTATGGAGCTGGGCGGCCGCCGCTGGAGGAGGAGAGCAGCGGCTGAAAGCTCTTACATCAAGGACTCATCCTTCATAATTAGATAGAATGTCTGCACAACACCAGGGACTGCTCAGAGGGTGACCTCAGCTGCTGCAGAACCTCCCGGGCAGCACAACTGTCAGTCATCTCTCCACAAACAATGATAAAGCTATAAGTAAAGAATGGCCACAGTGAGAACACCCAAAGAAAAGGTCCACCAAAAAGATGAGACCCAAGAGAGGCCCACACAGAGAAAGAGATCCATCTGAGGTCCAACCAACAGAAAAGACCCAACCATGGCCTACAAAAAGTAGGAGAACCATCTGAGGTCCACCAGAAAGAACAGACCCACCCATGGCCTACAAAAAGTGCTAGAAACATCTGAGGTCCACCAGAAAGAACAGACCCACCCATGGCCTACAAAAAGTGCTAGAAACATCTAAGGTCCACCAGAAAGAACAGACCCACCCATGGCCTACAAACATCTGAGGTCTACCAGAAAGAACAGACCCACCCATGGCCTACAAACATCTGAGGTCCACCAGAAAGAACAGACCCACCCATGGCCTACAAACATCTGAGGTCCACCAGAAAGAACAGACCCACCCATGGCCTACAAACATCTGAGGTCCACCAGAAAGAACAGACCCACCCATGGCCTACAAACATCTGAGGTCCACCAGAAAGAACAGACCCACCATGGCCTACAAAAAGTACTGGAAACATCTGAGGTCCACCAGAAAGAATAGACCCACTACTGGCCTACAAAAAGTACTAGAAACATCTGAGGTCCACCAGAAAGAACAGACCCACCCATGGCCTACAAACATCTGAGGTCCACCAGAAAGAACAGACCCACCCATGGCCTACAAAAAGTACTAGAAACACCTAAGGCCAATCTAAAGGAAGAGACTGCAACAAAGTCCTCGGAAAGGAGAAGAACCAGTGGAGGTCCAGCCAAAAGCAGAAACCCACCGAAGGGTTCTCCAAATGAGTACCCAAACTTTGCCCAATAGTGCCCAACCCAAGGTCATAATTGTCAACATGTGTATGGTCCCTGGGTCTGGGTTCGAACGACCCGAAATCTACCTCACCCAGAATGAAATACAGCAGACTCTTAGCTCTGGTTGTGACTTGAGCATAAGTCTCACAGAAGCTCGTGATGATGAGAAGTCACCTGCAATAACCATCAACCATCCCCTGCCCCCGTCATCTGGGGGGTCAGCATCTTTACCCCGGGAATTATACACCAGTATAATTACAATGAGATGTGACACAGCGCGAGCGGAGCGGATGAGGACGGGGCCCGCTTAGCTAATCACCGCAGATCATTATCCCGCCAGGCTGTAAAGCGTTATATTGATAGTCACCGATATAATACACACAACGCCGCGTGATGAATGGCGATCTTTAACGACGATAGGATTCTATCTGAGCCGAGCATCAATCCATGACCTCGTATGAAAGCTAATAACCAGCACATTACAGGCCAGATAAAAACTCCCATTACAAAGGACGGAAAGTTCCGGATAAAACTGCTGCGTATGAAGCGACCTACTTTATGCTTCTATAAAATGTTAACCCTAGAAATGGAGCGGTACCACACAGGCTTAGCTGAGCACAGTAGGGATCGGGTCAGTTTACGCCTCCAGTAGTGCCCTATCTACCTCCTCCACTTACATGCATTCTCGGATAACCTTGTCCTATGTGTGCAATCGTAGCGATCACCTACCCTCGCTTTACATTCAGCTATCCCACTAAGCCACGCCTAACAAATCCACTCAGCTGAATCTAAACTCCTCCCATGCTTAACTTATCTCCCTCCCCTGCTTTACAAATACACTCAGCTGATCCTATCAATCCCCTGCTTAACTATTATCTGAAAATATCCCATCTGACTTCCCACTAATCTTATCTCCCTCCCCTGCCTCACTTGTCCACTCAACGGATCCTAACTCCACCCATGCATAACATATGCATAGCCTTATCCTTGAACCCTGTTTAATTGTTTTCTCCTTCCCTCACACTCAGATAACATTTTCCCCTTCCAAACACTTGAATTCCCAAGTATCACTACCCCCCACTACCAACTATTACCCTCCCATGCAGATCTCTCCCCCTTCATTACGTTACGCTACGAAAGATACCGATCATTTGGACTTATTTCTCCCTTCCTTTGCATACCCACTCATCTCATAACTCCTCCCATGCTTAAGAATCAGCCAACCCACGCTCCCTCCCACAATCTCTCTCCTCCACTTACATTCAGAAATGGGTGACATGTCCCTCCCCTGCTTAACATCTTTGCCAACCGGATCTTTCACTAATCTTATCTCCTTTCCCTGACTCGTGTCCACGCAGTTGATCCCATCTCCACCCATGCTTAACTATCAGCCAAACTATCCCCCCGAAGATCTAATTGTAATGTAAATGCAATGAGTTTACTTGGTGTTAACAGTCCATTAACATGACATTTTGTAAACACAAATGTTAACACAATGTAATCCGGCTGATCTCTTTTCCTGGTATATTACGCTTCAAATCACAATATAAACGCCGCATGTGAACGCAGCCCGATTCTCTCAGATTCCTTGTACACTGAGCAGACCCCATCCTCTCCCTCGTTTAACAGAGTTTTATCTCTTGCAGATTTTCTGGTGAATTCTAAAATTTTTTTTAGCAGGTTCATGGCACATGAGTTTGGGGAGTCCTGGGGTTTGGGCTAAGCCGTTGTGATGATCAGGGGGTCTAGGACCACCCATGCACAGGATTCTATGTGGTGACCCGCATTTATAGGAAAGGTATGGAACAAGACATGGAGGGAGCGGCGGTCATGGTGTTGCCATGTTTTGCAGTGTTTTCCTCTCCTGGAGGACAGCAATGTTTTCTGCAGATGTGGATAAATACGAGGCGTCGGGAGAGATGGCGGCGTCACGCATGTGTGCCTCCAAAAAGAAATGATTTTACATTGGCCCAATTTCAATTAAATAAATCAACAGTTTCTCAGAAGAGAAGTGAGTGTCTATTGACAGGGCTGCCGGAGCGCTGTGGACGAGAACCTGAAATTAATTTCCACGCTACATCCAGTGACAGAGCCTGCGCTAATGAAAACCATACCCTTCTACCCGCCGCGAGAGAGGTCACCCAGATAAAGCGGCTAATGCTATCCCGGATGATTGGATTTAGGATAATGAAAATATAATGGAGTGCACACGTTTCCTAGTGAATAGGAGAAGCTCCCCATCTTCTACGTATTTGTGAAGGTCAATGACCAACAAACAGTGGACTCCACCGAGAGTTGATTAGAGACATCCGCACTCGCTGAAGAGCGGACAAGACTCCCCGAGTGGATCCAGAACATTGACTTCTGAGGATGAAAGATAAATTCGGAAGTTCTGCTCCTAAGTTGGGAAAAATATGCAAAGTTTTCCAGGATCGGAGCCTCTTTTAGCTGCTTGTAAGGCGGCTACCTTGACACCAAACATGACCTACAAAAGGCCTAATGACATGAAGTGGGACTAAAACCAAACCAGTCTATCTATTCCAGAAGGACCAGACTCCCAACTGTAGACGGCGATGTATGATGTTTCTACCTTGTCTCTGATTGGGTCTCCTCAGAACAGCGCAGGGAACTGGTTTGAGAGGCTTGGGTCGGAAAGTAAGAGTTCTCCTTATGGAGACTGCCGATTAAGGCCACCATGGAGTCTTATAGACATGGATGCTCCACTAGGGGGATTCTGGGAAAATATGCAAAGTGGGATAAGGAGGCAGAGTCGGAGCAATCAATAGGAAGAACATAGTCATTGCTCCTCAACCGTAAAGGAGAAAGCCAAAGGAACCGGATCAGAATCCAATAGGAGATGCACTACGAGGCCTAGAGGGCAACGGGAAACTTAAGCCAAAGGAACCGGATCAAAATCCTGAAGGAGATGCACTACGAGGCCCAGAGGGCAACGGAAAACTTATGAAGCCAAAGGAACCGGATCAGAATCCTGAAGACGACGAGGTACGAGGTCTAGACGGCATCGTGAGACATAGTGAGGGGAAAATATTTATACATATCATCAAGGTCCTGACTTATTCTGTGGGTCCTTCTTCTAGGAACCACAGCAGGGGAGTCATATAACCGATGATTGAGTAATGAAGCAACGCTAGGAAAGCGCTGAGGACCTCTGTGGACATGAATCTTCTGGAAGCTCAAGGCAAGAGACGTGGGGGATAATGGAAAGATTTACTGGAGTTATATGGGAAGATGCAAGAGAACGTGATAGGACATGAGAAATACAAGGAGTCATCGGGAGGTGAAGCCAACATCTGGTGGGAGAAGGAGGTAAATTTATGGTGGAACCGAGTAGTGTGGGAAATGAGACGCAAATCCAGAAGTGCAACAAAGTCCAATGGAAGGAACGAAGGAGAAGACTCGAGGGGGAACAGAGTGAGATAACGAGAGACGAGAGACACGAGGAGAGATGCGGTGGGACACTGGGATGAGGACATCCCCAATGAGCCGCCTCCGCTCTTCTCATTCCCTGTAGATCCGTGACACAATGGACTTGCCTCCCTCCTCCACCGTCCCTGTGGCTGGACGTCCGCGGCTGTTATTCTTCAGCGAGATTGGACATGGACACAATGATTCATGTGTGACTGAACACTCTGATGGATATCATCCGCTTCTCCTCGCAGCAGAATAAATACAATTTATTGTGAAAATATGATTGTCGTTACTTCATGTCCTATCACCGGAAACCATGTTACCCACTTAGTAAGATGGAGAGAGGCGGCAGGAGGCTTCCAGCTAGACATCGTGTCTCGCCTTCTATCTGGAGATTCAATCGCTCCGTGGGACAAAGCGCAGGCCTGACCACATGTGCCGATCCCAAAACTCTCATTACCGGCCCAGTATTAGCCGCGCACCACCGCTGCGCTCTGGACAATCGCTCCACCTGGTGGTCCGCAGGTCCATGGACCCCACCCCATAGTTCAAGGTTCATCCGGCTAAAGGAAGAAGCTTCATCACTCATCAGACTCACAATCAGCTGGACACATCTGAAGATGCTGAAGGCATCTCAGCGCTGATCCAAGTGGCCACTTCAGCGCCAGCGCTCAACTGATGAAGCTCCTTGGAAGATTGATGAATTGTCCTTAAGAATACGGAACAAGTCGAGTTGATTTTGATTGGAACGAGTGGTGAAACGTGATCGAGATAACAAAGGAAGCCAAGGGAGGACATGACGACACCGGACATCAGGAGGATCTGCGAGGTTCTGTTCATGGATGAACTGGACCCGTTATAGAAGATATGGAAAAACTCAACTCCCTGAGATACAATGACATTACTGACATATGAAGTTCACTCCCGCCACCTGGTCCCCCAGAATTAGGTATTATCCCTGGAGAGATGTGTAATCAGACCTCACACTGCTGTGCTCTGTGCTTTCTGCAGCCAGTGTTATGTATTGTCCCTGGAGAGTTGTGTAATCAGACCTCACACTGCTGTGCTCTGTGCTCTCTGCAGCCAGTGTTATTTATTGTCCCTGGAGAGATGTGTAATCAGACCTCACACTGCTGTGCTCTGTGCTCTCTGCAGCCAGTGTTATGTATTGTCCCTGGAGAGTTGTGTAATCAGACCTCACACTGCTGTGCTCTGTGCTCTCTGCAGCCAGTGTTATTTATTGTCCCTGGAGAGATGTGTAATCAGACCTCACACTGCTGTGCTCTGTGCTCTCTGCAGCCAGTGTTATGTACTGTCCCTGGAGAGATGTGTAATTAGACCTCACACTGCTGTGCTCTGTGCTCTCTGCAGCCAGTGTTATGTATTGTCCCTGGAGAGATGTGTAATCAGACCTCACACTGCTGTGCTCTGTGCTCTCTGCAGCCAGTGTTATGTACTGTCCCTGGAGAGATGTGTAATTAGACCTCACACTGCTGTGCTCTGTGCTCTCTGCAGCCAGTGTTATGTATTGTCTCTGGAGAAATGTGTAATCAGACCTCACACTGCTGTGCTCTGTGCTCCCTGCAGCCAGTGTTATGTATTGTCTCTGGAGAGATGTGTAATCAGACCTCACACTGCTGTGCTCTGTGCTCTCTGCAGCCAGTGTTATGTATTGTCCCTGGAGAGATGTGTAATCAGACCTCACACTGCTGTGTTCTGTGCTCTCTGCAGCCAGTGTTATGTATTGTCCCTGGAGAGATGTGTAATCAGTCCTCACACTGCTGTGCTCTGTGCTCTCTGCAGCCAGTGTTATGTATTATCCCTGGAGAGATGTGTAATCAGACCTCACACTGCTGTGCTCTGTGCTCTCTGCAGCCAGTGTTATGTATTGTCCCTTGAGAGATGTGTAATCAGACCTCACACTGCTGTGCTCTCTGCAGCCAGTGTTATGTACTGTCCCTGGAGAGATGTGTAATCAGACCTCACACTGCTGTGCTCTGTGCTCTCTGCAGCCAGTGTTATGTATTGTCCCTGGAGAGATGTGTAATCAGTCCTCACACTGCTGTGCTCTGTGCTCTCTGCAGCCAGTGTTATGTATTGTACCTGGAGAGATGTGTAATCAGACCTCACACTGCTGTGCTCTGTGCTCTCTGCAGCCAGTGTTATGTATTGTCCCTGGAGAGATGTGTAATCAGTCCTCACACTGCTGTGCTCTGTGCTCTCTGCAGCCAGTGTTGTGTATTGTCCCTGGAGAGATGTGTAATCAGACCTCGCACTGCTGTGCTCTGTGCTCTCTGCAGCCAGTGTAAGGCCCTGATCCTGAAAATGTGTGTCCCAGTAACATCATAGAGGATGATCCCTGGAGATCCGTCCTGTGTCTCCTGATCGCAGATCACCAGAAAATCCTCCTAAATCAAAATATCAGATGTAGGACACATCATCACACCGGAACAAGTTCTTCCAAAACACATCAGAACAAGACCCCATATGACAGTGATGGCGAACCTATGGCACTGGTGCCAGAGGCGGCACTCAGAGCCCTTTCTGTGGGCACCCGGCCATCGCCCCAGCACATCAGACAGAACTCAAAGAATCTTCCTGCAGTTCCAAGCAACGTAAAAGATGCTGCTTTGTCATATTTTGACACTTACTTCACTTCTTGGGACTGTAGGGAAGGGGAGAATGAGAGGACCGAATTATCTTTGGAGGACCTTCTGCTGGACCCTACAGGTCTACAGAGGGACACTGGAAAGAAGCTAAAATGATGCAAATTTTCCATCTTTCTACTGTGTCGCTGTCCTCAGGAGGCCAATATGATTGAAAGTTGTTGGGGGAGCAATAAGTTACTGCTTTAATTTTTGGATGGCACCTGGCGATAAATAAGCGGGTATTGGGTTGCAGTTTGGGCACTCGGCCGCTAAAAGGTTCACCATCACTGCTCTATGGTAACAGAGCAGTATGTGGGGGAGGTGGGGGGGGGGGGTTGGGTAACAGAGCAGTATGTGGGGGGGTTGGGTAACAGAGCAGTATGTGTGGGGGGGGGGGGGAGGTTAACAGAGTAGTTAGGTGGGGGGGGTAACATGGCGGGGACCACATGGGGAGCAGGAGAGTCACTGATGGGGGGCAGTGGTAGCGGCCGCCCCTGGGGATTCCTGGATTCTCGGATACTTACGCCCCACTTTGAGGATGGTCTGATGCCAGAATTGCCAGGATGACCCCTCGAAGCAGGAGTAGAAGCCGTTCTGCGATAAGTCCACGCTCTGCAGGAGGAGGGCGGAGCCGTTGAGCTGCGAACTATCGATATCTGTCCCATTGACGGCCCACGTGACGGCGGCGCTGGGGTCCATGGTGCCGCACTTTATTACTACATTGGAACCGATCTTCTCATACTGGATGTGGGGGTCTACAAGAGAGAGAAGAGAGAGGGGTGAGGGGAGCGGCCACCGGGGGAGTCACAGGCGCATCATCAGCAAAGAGTCACAGCCAACATTGTATTATTATATATACTGCATCATGTGTACTATGTGCAGGGGGTGTGTACTATGTGCAGGGGGTGTGTACTATGTGCAGGGGGTGTGTACTATGTGCAGGGGGTGTGTACTATGTGCAGGGGGTGTGTACAATGTGCAGGGGGTGTGTACAATGTGCAGGGGGTGTGTACAATGTGCAGGGGGTGTGTACAATGTGCAGGGGGTGTGTACTATGTGCAGGGGGTGTGTACTATGTGCAGGGGGTGTGTACTATGTGCAGGGGGTGTGTACTATGTGCAGGGGGTGTGTACTATGTGCAGGGGCTGTGTACTATGTGCAGGGGCTGTGTACTATGTGCAGGGGCTGTGTACTATGTGCAGGGGCTGTGTACTATGTGCAGGGGCTGTGTACTATGTGCAGGGGCTGTGTACTATGTGCAGGGGCTGTGTACTATGTGCAGGGGCTGTGTACTATGTGCAGGGGCTGTGTACTATGTGCAGGGGCTGTGTACTATGTGCAGGGGGTGTGTACTATGTGCAGGGTGTGTGTACTATGTGCAGGGTGTGTACTATGTGCAGGATGTACTATGTGCAGGGGGTGTGCACTAGGTGCAGGGGGTGTGCACTAGGTGCAGGGGGTGTGCACTAGGTGCAGGGGGAGTGCACTATGTGCAGGGGGAGTGCACTATGTGCAGGGGGAGTGCACTATGTGCAGGGGGAGTGCACTATGTGGAGGGGGTGTGCACTATGTGCAGGGGGTGTACTATGTGGAGGGGGGGTGCACTATGTGCAGGGTATGTACTATGTGCAGGGTGTGTACTATGTGCAGGGTGTGTACTATGTGCAGGGTGTGTACTATGTGCAGGGTGTGTACTATGTGCAGGGTGTGTACTATGTGCAGAGGCTGGTGTACTATTAGCAGGGGGGGTGTACTATGTGCAGGGTGTGTACTATGTGCAGGGAGTGTACTATGTGCAGGGGGTGGTGTACTATGTGCAGGGTGTGTACTATGTGCAGGGTGTGTACTATGTGCAGTGTGTACTATGTGTAGAGTCCTGTGTACTATGTGCAGTGTGCGTACCATGTGCAGGAGGTGTGTACTATGTGCTGGGGGTGTGCGTACTATGTGCAGGGGGTGTGTACTATGTGCAGGGGGTGTGTACTATGTGCAGGGGGTGTGTACTATGTGCAGGGGGTGTGTACTATGTGCAGGAGGTGTGTACTATGTGCTGGGGGTGTGCGTACTATGTGCAGGGAGTGTGTACTATGTGCTGGGGGTGTGCGTACTATGTGCAGGGGGTGTGTACTATGTGCAGGAGGTGTGGTCTATGTGCTGGGGGTGTGCGTACTATGTGCAGGGAGTGTGTACTATGTGCTGGGGGTGTGCGTACTATGTGCAGGGAGTGTGTACTATGTGCAGGGAGTGTGTACTATGTGCAGGGAGTGTGTACTATGTGCAGGGGGTGTGTACTATGTGCAGGGGGTGTGTACTATGTGCAGGGGGCGTACTATGTGCAGGGGGCGTACTATGTGCAGGGGGCGTACTATGTGCAGGGTGCGTACTATGTGCAGGGTGCGTACTATGTGCAGGGGGTGTGTACTATGTGCAGGGGGTGTGTACTATGTGCAGGGGTTGTACTATGTGCAGGGGGGTGTACTATGTGCAGGGGGTGTACTATGTGCAGGGGGTGTGCACTAGGTGCAGGGGGTGTGCACTAGGTGCAGGGGGTGTGCACTAGGTGCAGGGGGTGTGCACTAGGTGCAGGGGGAGTGCACTATGTGCAGGGGGTGTATTATGTGGAGGGGGTGTGCACTATGTGCAGGGGGTGTGCACTAGGTGCAGGGGGTGTGCACTAGGTGCAGGGGGTGTGCACTAGGTGCAGGGGGTGTGCACTAGGTGCAGGGGGTGTGCACTATGTGCAGGGGGAGTGCACTATGTGCAGGGGGTGTACTATGTGGAGGGGGGGTGCACTATGTGCAGGGTATGTACTATGTGCAGGGGGTGTGTACTATGTGCAGGGGGTGTACTATGTGCAGGGGGTGTACTATGTGTAGGGTGTACTATGTGCAGGGGGTGTACTATGTGCAGGGGGTGTACTATGTGCAGGGGGTGTACTATGTGCAGGGTGTACTATGTGCAGGGTGTACTATGTGCAGGGTGTACTATGTGCAGGGTGTACTATGTGCAGGGGGTGTACTATGTGCAGGGTGTACTATGTGCAGTGTCCTGTGTAGTGTGTAGGGGGCGCCAGATTCAGGATTTCTGGTGCAAGTTCTTCATGAATCTGGCGCCCCCTGCACTGCTTTGACACTTTTACACCTATGGAGCCTGGAGCCCCTCAGGCTCATTTGCATACAGTCCTCCATCCTGGAGGTCGATGCTCTTTATATGTATAAGGAGTTTACACTGGAAAGAACGAGCAACAGAAAACTGGTGCACAACCCGTAGGAAATCTGCGTCCAGGAGGAAGCTCACAGATTGCGGAGTCTTTCATGTGGTTTCCCAGTCAAGTCCATGTGCTGAAGCCTCATCCTGTGACCCCTGACCCCCGACTGCTGACCTCTGACCCCTCACTAATCTGTTTACATTGCTAAAGTCCCCGAATAATCTACAGAAGAAAAGAGTCCAAGGTCCCACTGGGCCCCTACTAATAAAGAGGGTGTATCCAAAAGTGTATCTAATCCTATCCTGTGTGATACTGTCTGCTGAGCTGTGTATCTAACCCTATCCTGTGTGATACTGACTGCTGAGCTGTGTATCTAATCCTGTCCTGTGTGATACTGACTGCTAAGCTGTGTATCTAATCCTCTCCTGTGTGATACTGTCTGCTGAGCTGTGTATCTAATCCTCTCCTGTGTGATACTGTCTGCTGAGCTGTGTATCTAATCCTCTCCTGTGTGATACTGACTGCTGAGCTGTGTATCTAATCCTATCCCGTGTGATACTGTCTGCTGAGCTGTGTATCTAACCCTATCCTGTGTGATACTGACTGCTAAGCTGTGTATCTAATCCTCTCCTGTGTGATACTGACTGCTAAGCTGTGTATCTAATCCTCTCCTGTGTGATACTGTCTGCTGAGCTGTGTATCTAATCCTCTCCTGTGTGATACTGTCTGCTGAGCTGTGTATCTAATCCTATCCTGTGTGATACTGTCTGCTAAGCTGTGTATGTAATCCTCTCCTGTGTGATACTGACTGCTGAGCTGTGTATCTAATCCTATCCTGTGTGATACTGTCTGCTGAGCTGTGTATCTAACCCTATCCTGTGTGATACTGACTGCTGAGCTGTATATCTAATCCTGTCCTGTGTGATACTGACTGCTAAGCTGTGTATCTAATCCTCTCCTGTGTGATACTGACTGCTGAGCTGTGTATCTAATCCTGTCCCGTGTGATACAGTATGCTGAGCTGTGTATCTAATCCTATCCCGTGTGATACTGTCTGCTGAGCTGTGTATCTAATCCTCTCCTGTGTGATACTGACTGCTGAGCTGTGTATCTCATCCTCTCCTGTGTGATACTGTCTGCTGAGCTGTGTATCTAATCCTATCCCGTGTGATACAGTATGCTGAGCTGTGTATCTAATCCTATCCCGTGTGATACTGTCTGCTGAGCTGTGTATCTAATCCTTTCCTGTGTGATACTGTCTGCTGAGCTGTGTATCTAATCCTGTCCTGTGTGATACTGTCTGCTGAGCTGTGTATCTAATCCTCTCCTGTGTGATACTGTCTGCTGAGCCGCGTATCTAATCCTATCCTGTGTGATACTGTCTGCTAAGCTGTGTATCTAATCCTCTCCTGTGTGATACTGTCTGCAAAGCTGTGTATCTAATCCTCTCCTGTGTGATACTGTCTGCTGAGCTGTGTATCTAATCCTTTCCTGTGTGATACTGTCTGCTGAGCTGTGTATCTAATCCTATCCTGTGTGATACTGTCTGCTGAGCTGTGTATCTAATCCCATCCTGTGTGATACTGTCTGCTGAGCTGTGTATCTAATCCTATCCTGTGTGATACTGTCTGCTGAGCTGTGTATCTAATCCTCTCCTGTGTGATACTGTCTGCTGAGCTGTGTATCTAATCCTCTCCTGTGTGATACTGTCTGCTGAGCTGTGTATCTAATCCTGTCCTGTGTGATACAGTCTGCTGAGCTGTGTATCTAATCCTGTCCTGTGTGATACTGTCTGCTGAGCTGTGTATCTAATCCTGTCCTGTGTGATACAGTCTGCTGAGCTGTGTATCTAATCCTGTCCTGTGTGATACTGTCTGCTGAGCCGTGTATCTAATCCTATCCTGTGTGATACTGTTTCCTGATTCCTTCTCATCGGGTGCAGCCGCTCTCGATATAACTGAATTCAAGAGAACAATTAATTCTGGAGTTTTGGGCTTTTATTCTCAGTTAATTATAAAACGTCTTGCGCTCTCGCCGGGTAATAGATCACAATGTTCTCTAACAACCGGAGACGAGCGATACACTACACCGCTTATCACTGGAAGATGTATACTAATATCTGCAATACTGAGACACTGCTCCAAACCCGCACAGCGACAAGTCTGATTAAGTAATGGTTATAGGGATTATAGAAATATAACTACTATAATACTGCCCCCTATGTACAAGAATATAACTACTATAATACTGCCCCCTATGTACAAGAATATAACTACTATAATACTGCCCCCTATGTACAGGAATATAACTACTATAATACTGCCCCCTATGTACAGGAATATAACTACTATAATACTGCCCCCTATGTACAGGAATATAACTACTATAATACTGCCCCCTATGTACAGGAATATAACTACTATAATACTGCCCCCTATGTACAAGAATATAACTACTATAATACTGCCCCTATGTACAGGAATATAACTACTATAATACTGCCCCCTATGTACAAGAATATAACTACTATAATACTGCCCCCTATGTACAGGAATATTACTACTATAATACTACCCCTATGTACAGGAATATAACTACTATAATACTGCCCCCTATGTACAGGAATATAACTACTATAATACTGCCCCCTATGTACAGGAATATAACTACTATAATACTGCCCCCTATGTACAGGAATATAACTACTATAATACTGCCCCCTATGTACAGGAATATAACTACTATAATACTGCCCCCTATGTACAGGAATATAACTACTATAATACTGCCCCCTATGTACAGGAATATAACTACTATAATACTGTCCCCTATGTACAGGAATATAACTACTATAATACTGTCCCCTATGTACAAGAATATAACTACTATAATACTGTCCCCTATGTACAAGAATATAACTACTATAATACTGCCCCCTATGTACAGGAATATAACTACTATAATACTGCCCCCTATGTACAGGAATATAACTACTATAATACCGCCCCCTATGTACAGGAATATAACTACTATAATACCGCCCCCTATGTACAGGAATATAACTACTATAATACCGCCCCCTATTTACAGGAATATAACTACTATAATACTGTCCCCTATGTACAAGAATATAACTACTATAATACTGCCCCCTATGTACAGGAATATAACTACTATAATACTGCCCCCTATGTACAGGAATATAACTACTATAATACTGCCCCCTATGTACAGGAATATAACTACTATAATACCGCCCCCTATGTACAGGAATATAACTACTATAATACCGCCCCCTATGTACAGGAATATAACTACTATAATACCGCCCCCTATGTACAAGAATATAACTACTATAATACTGTCCCCTATGTACAAGAATATAACTACTATAATACTGCCCCCTATGTACAGGAATATAACTACTATAATACTGCCTCTATGTACAAGAATATAACTACTATAATACTGCTCCCTATGTACAAGAATATAACTACTATAATACTGCCTCTATGTACAGGAATATAACTACTATAATACTGCCTCTATGTACAGGAATATAACTACTATAATACTGCCCCTATGTACAAGAATATAACTACTATAATACTGCCCCCTATGTACAGGAATATAACTACTATAATACTGCCCCCTATGTACAGGAATATAACTACTATAATACTGCCCCCTATGTACAGGAATATAACTACTATAATACTGCCCCCTATGTACAAGAATATAACTACTATAATACTGCCCCCTATGTACAAGAATATAACTACTATAATACTGCCTCCTATGTACTGGGATATAACTACTATAATACTGCCTCCTATGTACTGGGATATAACTACTATAATACTGCCCCCTATATACAAGAATATAACTACTATAATACTGCCCCCTATGTACAAGAATATAACTACTATAATACTGCCCCCTATGTACAGGAATATAACTACTATAATACTGCCCCCTATGTACAAGAATATAACTACTATAATACTGCCCCCTATGTACAGGAATATAACTACTATAATACTACCCCCTATGTACAAGAATATAACTACTATAATACTGCCCCCTATGTACAAGAATATAACTACTATAATACTGCCCCCTATGTACAAGAATATAACTACTATAATACTGCCCCCTATGTACAAGAATATAACTACTATAATACTGCCCCCTATGTACAGGGATATAACTACTATAATACTGCCCCCTATGTACAAGAATATAACTACTATAATACTGCCCCCTATGTATATAAGATGTATGATGTGGATGTAGTATTCTGCTTCCCTCTTGCTCGGGATTTTCTCCTCTTATAATAGACAATTACTTATTAGAATTGGGAGATTACAGCTGGTGACATCACTGACCGCGGATAATATAGAGCAGATGTGGGCAGTGTCAGTGAGCGGGGGGATAATGGTTAGAATGATTTCTTATGGAGAGTCCGGTGATTAATCTCTGATGATGGAAGTGCAGAGTCCGCAATATTCAGCTCTAATAGGGTTAATGAGGTCCACATTACATGGCTGGATGGCACCTGACTGGCACCGGGGTATCAGGGGGATAGCAGGACTGCCAATGGGGTATCAGGGGGATAGCAGGACTGGCACTGGGGTATCAGGGGGATAGCAGGACTGCCAATGGGGTATCAGGGGGATAGCAGGACTGGCACTGGGGTATCAGGGGGATAGCAGGACTGGCACTGGGGTATCAGGGGGATAGCAGGACTGGCACTGGGGTATCAAGGGGATAGCAGGACTGGCACTGGGGTATCAGGGGGATAGCAGGACTGGCACTGGGGTATCAAGGGGATAGCAGGACTGGCACTGGGGTATCAGGGGGATAGCAGGACTGGCACTGGGGTATCAGGGGGATAGCAGGACTGGCACTGGGGTATCAGGGGGATAGCAGGACTGGCACTGGGGTATCAGGGGGATAGCAGGACTGCCAATGGGGTATCAGGGGGATAGCAGGACTGCCAATGGGGTATCAGGGGGATAGCAGGACTGCCAATGGGGTATCAGGGGGATAGCAGGACTGGCACTGGGGTATCAGGGGGATAGCAGGACTGGCACTGGGGTATCAGGGGGATAGCAGGACTGGCACTGGGGTATCAGGGGGATGGCAGGACTGCCAATGGGGTATCAGGGGGATAGCAGGACTGGCACTGGGGTATCAGGGGGATAGCAGGACTGGCACTGGGGTATCAGGGGGATAGCAGGACTGGCACTGGGGTATCAAGGGGATAGCAGGACTGGCACTGGGGTATCAGGGGGATAGCAGGACTGGCACTGGGGTATCAGGGGGATAGCAGGACTGCCAATGGGGTATCAGGGGGATAGCAGGACTGCCAATGGGGTGTCAGGGGGATAGCAGGACTGGCACTGGGGTATCAGGGGGATAGCAGGACTGGCACTGGGGTATCAGGGGGATAGCAGGACTGGCACTGGGGTACCAGGGGGATAGCAGGACTGGCACTGGGGTACCAGGGGGATGGCAGGACTGGCACTGGGGTATCAGGGGGATGGCAGGACTGGCACTGGGGTATCAGGGGGATAGCAGGACTGCCACCGGGGTACCAGGGGGATGGCAGGACTGGCACTGGGGTATCAGGGGGATAGCAGGACTGCCACCGGGGTATCAGGGGGATGGCAGGACTGCCACCGGGGTATCAGGGGGATGGCAGGACTGGCACTGAGGTATCAGGGGGATAGCAGGACTGGCACCGGCGTATCAGGGGGATAGCAGGACTGGCACCGGCGTATCAGGGGGATAGCAGGACTGCCACTGGGGTATCAGGGGGATATAGCAGGACTGCCACTGGGGTATCAGGGGGATATAGCAGGACTGCCACTGGGGTATCAGGGGGATATAGCAGGACTGCCACTGGGGTATCAGGGGGATATAGCAGGACTGCCACTGGGGTATCAGGGGGATATAGCAGGACTGCCACTGGGGTATCAGGGGGATATAGCAGGACTGCCACTGGGGTATCAGGGGGATATAGCAGGACTGCCACTGGGGTATCAGGGGGATAGCAGGACTGGCACTGGGGTATCAGGGGGATAGCAGGACTGGCACCGGGGTATCAGGGGGATAGCAGGACTGGCACCGGGGTATTAGGGGGATGGCAGGACTGGCACCGGGGTATCAGGGGGATGGCAGGACTGGCACTGGGGTATCAGGGGGATAGCAGGACTGGCACTGGGGTATCAAGGGGATAGCAGGACTGGCACTGGGGTATCAGGGGGATAGCAGGACTGGCACTGGGGTATCAGGGGGATAGCAGGACTGCCAATGGGGTATCAGGGGGATAGCAGGACTGCCAATGGGGTGTCAGGGGGATAGCAGGACTGGCACTGGGGTATCAGGGGGATAGCAGGACTGGCACTGGGGTATCAGGGGGATAGCAGGACTGGCACTGGGGTACCAGGGGGATAGCAGGACTGGCACTGGGGTACCAGGGGGATGGCAGGACTGGCACTGGGGTATCAGGGGGATGGCAGGACTGGCACTGGGGTATCAGGGGGATAGCAGGACTGCCACCGGGGTACCAGGGGGATGGCAGGACTGGCACTGGGGTATCAGGGGGATAGCAGGACTGCCACCGGGGTATCAGGGGGATGGCAGGACTGCCACCGGGGTATCAGGGGGATGGCAGGACTGGCACTGAGGTATCAGGGGGATAGCAGGACTGGCACCGGCGTATCAGGGGGATAGCAGGACTGGCACCGGCGTATCAGGGGGATAGCAGGACTGCCACTGGGGTATCAGGGGGATATAGCAGGACTGCCACTGGGGTATCAGGGGGATATAGCAGGACTGCCACTGGGGTATCAGGGGGATATAGCAGGACTGCCACTGGGGTATCAGGGGGATATAGCAGGACTGCCACTGGGGTATCAGGGGGATATAGCAGGACTGCCACTGGGGTATCAGGGGGATATAGCAGGACTGCCACTGGGGTATCAGGGGGATAGCAGGACTGGCACTGGGGTATCAGGGGGATAGCAGGACTGGCACTGGGGTATCAGGGGGATAGCAGGACTGCCAATGGGGTATCAGGGGGATAGCAGGACTGGCACTGGGGTATCAGGGGGATAGCAGGACTGGCACCGGGGTATCAGGGGGATAGCAGGACTGGCACTGGGGTATTAGGGGGATGGCAGGACTGGCACCGGGGTATCAGGGGGATGGCAGGACTGGCACTGGGGTATCAGGGGGATAGCAGGACTGCCAATGGGGTATCAGGGGGACACTGGAACTGAACCAAAATTATGGAGATAAGATCCTTGCGGTGAAACTTGTAGAGGTCACTGAAGGTCACGCGTATTAATTATCCATATGTTTTGCTCCACTGCCCCACAGACTTCCACTGATTCAGGGAGGGAGGTTATTTTGGAGACCCCCATGTGACCCTCCCCGTCTGTCAGCCGAGTGCTGTGGTCATCTGCCCAGGTGCTGCCCTCCATGTGCTCCCTGGAGCCTATAAGGGGCACTAAAGTTTATCTCCTGGATGAAGTTTTAGGCATAGGAACCTCCCCCTCCCATCACCTTTGGCCGTCTCTGATCCCAGGAGGCCTCTTTTTCGGTGACACAGTCCCAGGTTTCTTCTTCTCAGCCTCCTGCTGGTTACCAGTCCTAGGTCCCTCTCCTCCACTTCTGTCTCTATGTACAGGTCGCCTGGTTATTAGGGCAATGAATATAGATCAGCGATGACATCGAGACAGGAAGTAGCCAACTTCTCCACCTACACGAGAAACAATGTATCTACAGCCCCGAAGAACCGGGAGCAAGTATGTTACAATCTGTCCCTGGATACACTGTTAGGGACCGGAAGTCGGCCATCTTTAATTCCATGAGAAGTCTTATTTTGGTCATGATGGTCCCCATTACCCATATCCTGCTATCAGAGACAGGGGATCAGAGTATCGGGGGATCAGAGTATCGGGGGATCAGAGTATCGGGGGATCAGAGTATCGGGGGATCAGAGTATCGGGGGATCAGAGTATCAGGGGATCAGAGTATCAGGGGATCAGAGTATCAGGGGATCAGAGTATCGGGTGATCAGAGTATCGGGTGATCAGAGTATCGGGTGATCAGAGTATCGGGTGATCAGAGTATCAGGTGATCAGAGTATCAGGTGATCAGAGTATCAGAGTATCAGGGGATCAGAGTATCAGGGGATCAGAGTATCAGGTGATCAGAGTATCAGGTGATCAGAGTATCAGGTGATCAGAGTATCTCATCCTAGTATCAGAGAGGTGGTAGTAGCTCTACACGACGGAGCAGTTTTGTTTCCCCCTCTAGATGTTGTCTCCATCTCCGCACATCTGCAGGCCACACAGAGTCCTCCTGATCGTGCTCCTCGCGCTGCAGGTTACCGGTGAGAGCCGCCGCACATCTGTTCATCTCTTAATTAAAGTGTCGCGCTAATTGTTTTCCATGTCTGGAGAGCGGCGGCGCCTCCTCCAGGGAACAAGACATGAGATCAGAGGAAGCGGCTCCTTAGAGGAACCAGAGGGAATTCTGTTACAGAAGATATAACTAGAGGAGATAGAGACAGCCATGTCCCTGGCGGCAAACTCAACATGTCCATCCATGGCAGAACCAGCCGGGCCATGCTGGGAGTAGTAGTACAACACAGGTATAACCTGAGCCTGCTCCAGGGGTGCAGGTCCAAGCAGGAACCACAAGAGCCCTAAATGAGAGGGTAAGTGAGGTGGATTACTCTACATTTTGGACGACTCTACATTTTTTGGGCACAGCCTCAGTCTTCTACACAGTATGGTGGCCATGGGTGCAAATCCAAGCAGTGGCACACCCCCAAGCCCACAGACAGGACAAGCATCTTTCACTGATGTTATGCATGTCCTCCAATATTCGATGCTTCAAGCTCCACCTTAGAGCAACAAAACGACAAGGAAAAAACCCTCTTTGTGGAGCATTTGCATAAGCCACTCCCATGAGGTTCCTTGCATCAATGACATAACACAATAAGGTCTCCAGGAGCCGGTACCCGGCCATGGAAGCCGTTGCTTATCAGGGACTTAGTTTTTCAGAAGGGATTGTAAGCGGATGGGCCACAGCAGTTAACTCCTGGATCAGATGCAAAGTGGGTGAAGGGGGGGGGGGGGATAACCCTGCAATATTCATCTTGTTAACTACTGGTAGTAGAGTCTTGGGTGTCTGTGTTGGATGAAGGGGTTTACAGCTAATGAGCTTTCCATGGGAGACATCATTAGTGGTTGATCAGTGGGGACACTGGCTGTCACACTGCGGTCAGAGGAGAAGGCAGAGCAGGTAGAAGCTCCGTCTGTAGTCAATGTACGAGAAGTTAAATGGCCCAGAAAACCCCTTTAACAATATACAGCTCTCGTCTCCGCATTGTGAACCTTCAATCTTCACTTTTATGCTTCAATAAGTTTTCTCTTCTCAGGAGTCGATGTGAACAATCCCTCCATATATATCTCAGGTTGATGACCCAGAATCTGCGGCGAGTCTCGTAAAGTGCCCATAAATCCCGCGTGCGCGTCGCCTGGACTCTCCGGAGCTTATTTCTTGGTAGTTACATCCAGCTCCACCGGTGTAACCTCCGTTCAGCATGATGAGTGAGCGGCCGTGTGCTCCTCCCGGTGATGCCGCACACTCCGATGGGTCTTAATAGCGTTTAGTTTATTTATCGATGGCTCCAATAACCAAAGCGGTAACACACATCCAGGGGGTCCCTCAGCTCGTCTACCATACAAGCGAAGTGGCCATTTCACCCTATAAACCCAATACAGGGATCTGGAGATACTGTTAATGTGTTACCTGAGATGATAACACCAGGAAGCATCAGGGTGCGGGCAAAGCAAAGGGCAGGAGGGGAGAAGGATGCGGAGAGCATGGAAAAGTGGATGAAACCCGTCAAACGTGCTCATCGAGGAGGGCACCATGGCCATATAGAGGTCCTGTTAGGCCAAAGTCTTCAAGAAACAAAACTTCTGTGTCATCATTGGAGTTCGAAATAAGCCATAAGTCCTGATGGGGGCCAGTAGGTCCTATGGTGGCCACTATATGACTGTCTCTAGGGCCATCTAGACCTTCCTGTGGCCTCATCTCAGTTTTATCCTAGATTGGGAGGCACAAGGACTGTGTTGACGAGTCGGCACCATCTCTGGGCTCCTTCTACAGCCACGGATGATGGTTCTTGCAGTGACGTTGTATTTACAAAGACTTCATTTTCCATCATCCCAGGAAATCTCAGATCTGTTATTATCTTCTGATTCTTAGTCTTAGCCGTGAACCCTGGGAGACGTCTTTTTCTCATTTGCGCGTGGCCCCGTTAAGGTGTCGGCGTGGGGACGGCTCGCGCCGCCTTGTCTGATGCTGTATGATTACATCCAGCTCTACATAATTCATCCGCCTGGATGTGACAGCTCCAATCTCAGCATCATCCCACAGAACAACAGTGCGGACGCCCGCGCTGTCAGGACGCTCGTCTAGATGTGAGATTACACCGGCTGCAGACACCGAGCGACACGATCTGAGCTCAGATTATGGAAACACAAAGGAGATCTCCTTACAATGAATATTCAATTATCAGGTCCAGAGACGGACGACTCGGCTCTCTGCGTGGTCCGTTCAGCTGCTCGGGCCTAACGCCATCAAAACCAATGCAAAGATAAAATTTAGGTTTGTTTTGATTGGTAACGGGGGTCAGTCCTTAGCCAAATAAAAAGAGGTTAGGACGACTCAGTCTTTATCAGAAATGGTAGTAAGAAGGCAAACTACTTGGTGGTTACTAACAGTCTCTCAGAGAGGGCAGAGGCTCGGAGAGTTACTAACATATTCCCAAGAAATCTCAGTGGTACGGATAGTCTCTGGTAATCTCACTGGTGAGGACACCTTCTTCTTCCCGGTGTATGCGATTTCCTGATCTTGCAACACAATTTCGTTTTTTTTTAAACTCCGCGGTTTGTCCGAATCCGTCGGGTTGTCCGACGGCACGCCCCCTCCCCCCCGATTTCTGTCGCATGCAAGCCGATGGCAATGCGCCACAATCCGATCGCGTGCACCAAAATAACAGGGGCACGTAGGCCCAAGATGCTGCCCAGGGCCACTTAGTGCTGTGGCCTACATCATAAAGCTATAGTGTCCAGGCCTTCTACATCTCAGAAGGAGTTAAGTCGCTGTAGAACATTTGCTGACTGCTGGTTGTCCACCTCGTCTGGGCTTCAGCGTGATTAGCTTTGTCCCGACGTTGTCCATTTCAATCCTTGCCATCTCCCGCCTGTCTGAGCCAATCAATAGGTGAGAACACAGCGCTGGTTCCTGTGACAAACCCTGTGTTTTATGTCAAGATGTGAAGACGGAAAAGCTCAGCTCATCCGCCGCGCTGCCGGCTGAGAATCCCACTGGGGCTCATCACGTTGTCACCAAGATTATTGAGAGAAGAGCTGGAGATATGTGGCCTGCAGTCCTCACCAGGCGCCTGTCCCAGGGGAGCCGGGAACATAAAGGAGCTCACCGGGCTCGTGCGGAGGCGCCTACAAACCGCTGCAGAAAAGAAGCTCAAAACCTTAAACTCATGATAATTATGGCTCCGGCGGAAGGTGAAGCGAGGCCTGGGAGTCAATTGGTCAAAAGCCAATATGATGAAGTATAATATGTGCCGGTCAGTAAAAAACTAAGGAACATCATTTCTATCAAAAATTAACATTTTTGGGCATCAGGTAAAGACTTATGTGTCCATCTTTGAGACTTTAGGAACTTTCCAATCCTGTTTAGACCACCTGAGACTGGTAAGACTAAGCCCTGACCACAAGAAACTATGGAGACCAAGTCCTGCCCAAGGAGACCACCTGAGACTAGTGAGACCAAGTCCTGACCACGGAGACCACCTGAGACTAGTGAGACTAAGCCCTGACCACTGAGACCACCTGAGACTAGTGAGACTAAGCCCTGACCACTGAGACCACCTGAGACTAGTGAGACAAAGCCCTGACCACTGAGACCACCTGAGACTATGGAGACCAAGTCCTGACCACGGAGACCACCTGAGACTATGGAGACAAAGCCCTGACCACTGAGACCACCTGAGACTAGTGAGACAAAACCCTGCCCACTGAGACCACCTGAGACTGGTAAGACTAAGCCCTGACCACAAGAGACTATGGAGACCAAGTCCTGACCACTGGGACCACCTGAGACTAGTGAGGCAAAGCCCTGATCACTGAGACTACCTGAGACTATGGAGATCAAGTCCTGACCACTGAGACCACCTGAGACTATGGAGACAAAGCCCTGACCACGGAGACCACCTGAGACTATGGAGACAAAGCCCTGACCACTGAGACCACCTGAGACTAGTGAGACAAAACCCTGATCACTGAGACTACCTGAGACTATGGAGATCAAGTCCTGATCACTGAGACCACCTGAGACTAGTGAGACAAAGCCCTGATCACCTGAGACTAGTGAGACTAAGCCCTGACCACTGAGACCACCTGAGACCAAGTCCTGATCGCTGAGACCACCTGAGACTAGAGAGACAAAGCCCTGACCACTGAGACCACCTGAGACTAGTGAGACAAAGCCCTGACCACGGAGACCACCTGAGACTATGGAGACCAAGTCCTGACCACTGAGACCACCTGAGACTGGTAAGACTAAGCCCTGACCACAAGAGACTATGGAGACCAAGTCCTGACCACTGGGACCACCTGAGACTAGTGAGGCAAAGCCCTGATCACTGAGACTACCTGAGACTATGGAGACCAAGTCCTGACCACTGAGACCACCTGAGACTAGTGAGACAAAGCCCTGACCACTGAGACCACCTGAGACTATGGAGACCAAGTCCTGACCACGGAGACCACCTGAGACTAGTGAGACTAAGCCCTGACCACTGAGACCACCTGAGACTATGGAGACCAAGTCCTGACCACGGAGACCACCTGAGACTAGTGAGACTAAGCCCTGACCACTGAGACCACCTGAGACTATGGAGACCAAGTCCTGACCACGGAGACCACCTGAGACTAGTGACACCAAGTCCTGACCCCCGAGACTGGTAAGACCACGTTCTGACTGGTAGTAATCACCAAGCTGGTTGCCTCTTGGAAGGTTTTTGTACCAAATCTGCATCCTTAGCCTTGGGTTATGACCTGTTGTTGCTACCTACTGTATCTGGGTCCAATTGCACCAATTTGATCCATTACAATGGACAGGACCAGAAGTACTAGACCAGGGGGCCGGCGTGTGAATGGTATTCAGGCAGAGGACCCTGGAGAAAAGAAACCGCCTGAATGTTTTCCGCATACAGATTCCTTATAAGGATCATAGCACAGATGCCAAGAACGTGGAGACGTGACAAGAGAGGCCACAAAGGGTTAATGTGACTGCAGATGGCGGCGGTGGCGGTCTCCGAGCAGGACACGAGTCAGCAGCAGCGGCGTCGTCCTTCAGCTTTGTCTCCGGTTGGAGGGAACCTCAGCCCATGCGACTTGTATTTACTCCCAGGACACGATTCCCCCCGTGGCAAAAAGAATAAAACTCGATTATTAGATTTCATAAAAGCGGAGCGGCTTCTAACAGCTCCGAAAATCCCCGCCATCGCCCTGAAGCCAAGCGTCTGGCGCAGCCGTTATGTCCCATTATATCTCAGGAAGCAATTGTCACAATTATCTTTATGGAAAGAGACATTTTTTGTGCAATAACATAAACCTGTCACCGGAGCGACACCTCCAAAAAAACGGGAACACCAAACAAAGTGACCTCCCAGGCGCAGGAAGGGTTCATGGTGGGTGCGGGGCGCAGGGAACAACCAGAGCAACTCAGTCACTGACTGACAGGAATCCACAGCTCCGACTGCAATGACAGTGATCCCTGACTGCAGGGGGCGCCGCGTCACTCACAGCTCTCAAAAGTGATCCCTACTAATGTCCTACAGTCCTGGCCAGAAGTCCTGAGAATGACACAAATCTCCTCCTGTCACATGATGTGTCCCTCTGGTCTGTCAGATGTTTATCACATACAGAGATACAAGTGCAATCATATTATGGGGAGCAGAAGCTTTTATTGTCAGGTGGGAGGAGTTACTGCAGCGAGTCAGTATCTGCAGGACCTCTCCTTCTTCTTCAGGACCTCTGCAATTCTCCCTGGCAGCTCTCACTCACCTCCTGCACCAGATCCTGACTGATCGCCGTCCATTCCTGCACAATCACTGCTGCATTCTGTCACCATGGGGCAGATTTACTTACCCAGTCCATTCGCGATCCAGCGGCGCGTTCTCTGTGGTGGATTCGGGTCTGGCCGGGATTCACTAAGGTAGTTCCTCCGCCGTCCACCAGGTGGCGCTGCTGCGCTGAAAAGCATCCGGATGCCCTGAAATTCACCGGCCCGGACCAAGTGAAGGTAAGCGCGTCCCAAGCGACACATTTTCCGTTTTTAAATGCGGCGGTTTTTCCGAATACGTCAGGTTTTCGTTCGGCCACGCCCCCCCATTTCCGTCGCGCGCATGCCGGCGCCGATGCGCCACAATTCGATCACGTGTGCCAAAATCCCGGGGCAATACAGGGAAAATCGGCGCAAATCGGAAATATTCGAGTAACACGTCGGGAAAACACGAATCGGGCCCTTAGTAAATGACCCCAAATGTGTTGGTTTTTGTTTGTCCCCCGTCTCCTGATGATTGACCACAAGTTCTCAATGGGATAAGATCCGGGGAGTTTCCGGGCCATGGACCCAGAATCTCTGTGTTCTGTTCCCGGGCCATGGACCCAGAATCTCTGTGTTCTGTTCCCGGGCCATGGACCCAGAATCTCTGTGTTCTGTTCCCGGAGCCATGAACCCAGAATCTCTGTGTTCTGTTCCCGGGCCATGGACCCAGAATCTCTGTGTTCTGTTCCCGGGCCATGGACCCAGAATCTCTGTGTTCTGTTCCCGGGCCATGGACCCAGAATCTCTGTGTTCTGTTCCCGGAGCCATGGACCCAGAATCTCTGTGTTCTGTTCCCGGAGCCATGGACCCAGAATCTCTGTGTTCTGTTCCCGGGCCATGGAACCAGAATCTCTGTGTTCTGTTCCCGGGCCATGGACCCAGAATCTCTGTGTTCTGTTCCCGGAGCCATGGACCCAGAATCTCTGTGTTCTGTTCCCTGCACCATTTAGTTCTCCCCTTTATGGCCGGTGCTCCATCATGCTGGAGGAGGCTCTGCTCATCACCATCTGCTCCTGGAGGGTCGGGAGAAGCGGCTCCTGGAGGACATTCTGCTTCCCCCCCCCCCACATGAATGGCTGCAGGAGCTTTACAGGTGCAGGAGACAGGACTGGGGGCATCGCTCACCTTGTCTGCTCCCAACAATCGGAAAGGGAATTCATCAGAGACAATGACCCCCCCCCCCCCCAGTCCTCAGCGTCCACTCCCTGCACCTCCTGCAGGATATCCGTCTGTCCCCCAGTCCTCAGCGTCCGCTCCCTGCACCTCCTGCAGAATATCCGTCTGTCCCTGATGGTTCCTGGAGAGAAGCGGCTTCTGTGCTGCCCTCCTGGACACCAGGCCTTGCTCCAGGAGTCTCCGCAGTGTCACAGTGCCTGCAGATGCCTCACACCTGCTGCTGCCATTCCTGAGCTCTGCGATGCTGGGAGCCCCATCCCCAAGCTGAGACACTTGTAAGAGACGCTCCTGGCGCTTGCTGGTCCTTCTTGGGCTCCTGGAGCCTTTTTGGTAACAATGGAGCCTCTCTCCTTGGATTCCTTGATGATGCGATAGATCGGTGACTGAGGGGCAATCTTTCTCGCTGCGATACTCTTCCCTGTTCGGCCAGTTTTGTGCAGTGCAATGATGACTGCTCGTGTTTCTTTAGAGATAACCATGGGTAACAGAAGAGAAACAATGATGCCAAGCACCAGCCTCCTTGTAAAGTGTCCAGGGGTGTGATTGTTACTTAATCCTGACACATTGTCCCCAGCCCTGTCCCCATCAGCCCCCGCTCCTGTGTTACTGGGGACATCACTGACACCATGGCCGCTGCTCCGCCTAAGGCGCCTGCAATGAGGGGAAATGTGTTTTGGGGGAAAAAGTTCATTTTCTTGGCAAATACTGACTGTGCAATGAATTGCTGATAAGCTGATCCCTCTGTATAACATTCTGGAGAATATGCAAATTACCATTATAACACCTGATGCCGGAGACTTTGTAACAATTATCATTTGTATCATTCTCAAAACTTATGGCCATGACTGGGGCGTCACCCCAAATATGAGATTTAATGGGGGGACAGGGCAGGGACACGCTGACACTTGGGGGGGGGGGGACAGGGCAGGGACACGCTGACACTTGGGGGGGGGGGGACAGGGCAGGGACACGCTGACACTTGGGGGGGGGGACAGGGCAGGGACACGCTGACACTTGGGGGGGGGACAGGGCAGGGACACGCTGACACTTGGGGGGGGGACAGGGCAGGGACACGCTGACACTTGGGGGGGGGACAGGGCAGGGACACGCTGACACTTGGGGGGGGGACAGGGCAGGGACACGCTGACACTTGGGGGGGGGACAGGGCAGGGACACGCTGACACTTGGGGGGGGGACAGGGCAGGGACACGCTGACACTTGGGGGGGGGGACAGGGCAGGGACACGCTGACACTTGGGGGGGGGGACAGGGCAGGGACACGCTGACACTTGGGGGGGGGACAGGACAGGGACACGCTGACACTTGGGGGGGGGACAGGACAGGGACACGCTGACACTTGGGGGGGGGACAGGACAGGGACACGCTGACACTTGGGGGGGGGACAGGACAGGGACACGCTGACACTTGGGGGGGGGACAGGACAGGGACACGCTGACACTTGGGGGGGGGACAGGACAGGGACACGCTGACACTTGGGGGGGGGGACAGGACAGGGACACGCTGACACTTGGGGGGGGGACAGGACAGGGACACGCTGACACTTGGGGGGGGGACAGGACAGGGACACGCTGACACTTGGGGGGGGGACAGGACAGGGACACGCTGACACTTGGGGGGGGGACAGGACAGGGACACGCTGACACTTGGGGGGGGGACAGGACAGGGACACGCTGACACTTGGGGGGGGGACAGGACAGGGACACGCTGACACTTGGGGGGGGGACAGGACAGGGACACGCTGACACTTGGGGGGGGGACAGGACAGGGACACGCTGACACTTGGGGGACAGGACAGGGACACGCTGACACTTGGGGGGACAGGACAGGGACACGCTGACACTTGGGGGGGGACAGGACAGGGACACGCTGACACTTGGGGGGGGGGACAGGACAGGGACACGCTGACACTTGGGGGGGGGGACAGGACAGGGACACGCTGACACTTGGGGGGGGGACAGGACAGGGACACGCTGACACTTGGGGGGGGGGACAGGACAGGGACACGCTGACACTTGGGGGGGGGACAGGACAGGGACACGCTGACACTTGGGGGGGGGACAGGACAGGGACACGCTGACACTTGGGGGGGGGACAGGACAGGGACACGCTGACACTTGGGGGGGGACAGGACAGGGACACGCTGACACTTGGGGGGGGGGACAGGACAGGGACACGCTGACACTTGGGGGACAGGACAGGGACACGCTGACACTTGGGGGACAGGACAGGGACACGCTGACACTTGGGGGGGGGGCAGGACAGGGACACGCTGACACTTGGGGGGGGGGCAGGACAGGGACACGCTGACACTTGGGGGGGGACAGGACAGGGACACGCTGACACTTGGGGGGGGGGCAGGACAGGGACACGCTGACACTTGGGGGGGGGACAGGACAGGGACACGCTGACACTTGGGGGGGGGGACAGGACAGGGACACGCTGACACTTGGGGGGGGGACAGGACAGGGACACGCTGACACTTGGGGGGGGGACAGGACAGGGACACGCTGACACTTGGGGGGGGGACAGGACAGGGACACGCTGACACTTGGGGGACAGGACAGGGACATGCTGACACTTGGGGGGACAGGACAGGGACAGGCTGACACTTGGGGGACAGGACAGGGACACGCTGACACTTGGGGGGACAGGACAGGGACACGCTGACACTTGGGGGGACAGGACAGGGACACGCTGACACTTGGGGGGACAGGACAGGGACACGCTGACACTTGGGGGGACAGGACAGGGACACGCTGACACTTGGGGGGGACAGGACAGGGACACATAGTAACACTCCACACATTGTCACTGTATCAGTTTGTTACATTTTGCTGCAGTCTGTGCCCCCACTTGCACAGACGACCCCCCTTCCCCTTGATCACATCTCCTAATTGCTGGTACTCGTGAGGCCGGTGGAGCGAGGAGCTTCTGCAGTTAATGGATCAGAGTTTATGTGCTGCAGGTTTTTCACAGCTACTTTGGTTTTCAATGGGGGACATCAGTCAGTCGTTTAGAGGCGCCATAAAAGAAGGTTGTAAAACACAAATCAGTCCACGAGCCGCCACACACGGAGGAGATGGGAGGGGGCGCCGCTGAGCCACACAGGAATGTGCCCACTGTGGAGCACTACAAGCACCAGCAGTATCTGCTGCAGAGGATCAGCGGCGCGTATACGGGAGATCAGCGGCACGTATACGGGAGATCAGCGGCGTATACGGGAGGTCAGCGGCGTATACGGGAGGTCAGCGGCGTATACGGGAGGTCAGCGGCGTATACGGGAGGTCAGCGGCGTATACGGGAGGTCAGCGGCGTATACGGGAGGTCAGCGGCGTATACGGGAGGTCAGCGGCGTATACGGGAGGTCAGCGGCGTATACGGGAGGTCAGCGGCGTATACGGGAGGTCAGCGGCGTATACGGGAGGTCAGCGGCGTATACGGGAGGTCAGCGGCGTATACGGGAGGTCAGCGGCGTATACGGGAGGTCAGCGGCGTATACGGGAGGTCAGCGGCGTATACGGGAGGTCAGCGGCGTATACGGGAGGTCAGCGGCGTATACGGGAGATCAGCGGCGTATACGGGAGATCAGCGGCGTATACGGGAGATCAGCGGCGTATACGGGAGATCAGCGGCGTATACAGGAGATCAGCGGCGTATACAGGAGATCAGCGGCGTATACAGGAGATCAGCGGCGTATACAGGAGATCAGCGGCGTATACAGGAGATCAGCGGCGTATACAGGAAATCAGCAGTGTATACAGGAGGTCAGCGGTGTATACAGGAGGTCAGCGGTGTATACAGGAGATCAGCGGTGTATACAGGAGATCAGCGGCGTATACAGGAGGTCAACGGTGTATACAGGAGGTCAACGGTGTATACAGGAGGTCAACGGTGTATACAGGAGGTCAACGGTGTATACAGGAGGTCAGCCGTGTATACATGAGATCAGCGGTGTATACAGGAGATCAGCGGCGTATACAGGAGATCAGCGGCGTGCTGTCCGTTCCCACGCTCCCCCTCGCTCCTGCGCCCGGTAAAGTTTCGGATCTCTCCGTATATTTCACTAATGGCCCCCAGGAGCCTCGTCCGCTCCCTGTAAGATGAAGACACATTATTTAAGAGACGGTTTTCATTAAGTCCTGGCGGAGCCGCTCCCGGAATGAGGCGTCCGCTAATTTATGGAGGATTCCCGGATAATCGGAGACTATTCACCAGGCAAATCCAGACGGTCCTGCCCAGGACTACAGAGCGCAACGCCATCATCACCCCAACACAGACACGCGGGTCACCGCAATCAGTGCAACCAAGAGGAGGACACAGGGCAGAGGACACGGGGCAGAGGACACGGGGCAGAGGACACGGGGCAGAGGACACGGGGCAGAGGACACGGGGCAGAGGACACGGGGCAGAGGACACGGGGCAGAGGACACGGGGCAGAGGACACGGGGCAGAGGACACGGGGCAGAGGACACGGGGCAGAGGACACGGGGCAGAGGACACGGGGCAGAGGACAAGGGGCACAGAGAAGAGGTCACAGGGCAGAGGACACAGAGAAAAGGACACAGAGAAAAGGACACAGAGAAAAGGACACAGAGAAAAGGACACAGAGAAGAGGACGTAGGGAACAGAGCACAGGAAACAGAAATAAGAGAGAAGGACACAGAGAACGGGACGCAAGGAAGAGGACACAGAGAACCGAGAAGAGAGAATATGACACAGGACAGAGGGCAGGGAAGACGACATGGGTATCGGAGAAGAGAGAAGAAGACAAAGTGGCCTCTCCTGCACAAGGCGCCGGTGGTGCTCTCATTGGCCTCTCCTGCACGCGGTGGCGGTGGTGCTGGCCTCTCCTGCACGCGGCGGTGGTGCTCTCATTGGCCTCTCCTGCACGCGGCGGCGGTGCTCTCATTGGCTTCTCCTGCACGCGGTGGCGGCGGTGCTGGCGTTGGCCTATCCTGCACGCGGCGGTGGTGCTCTCATTGGCCTTTCCTGCACGCGGTGGTGCTGGCGTCGGCCTCTCCTGCGGGCGGCGGCGGTGCTGGCATTGGCCTATCCTGCACGCGGCGGTGGTGGTGGTGCTCTCATTGGCCTCTCCTGCACGCGGCGGTGGTGGTGGTGCTCTCATTGGCCTCTCCTGCACGCGGCGGTAGTGCTCTCATTGGCCTCTCCTGCACGTGGCAGCGCGGGCGGTGTTGGTGTTGCCATCTCCTGCACGCGGCTGCGGCTGTTGTTTATTTATGTTCCGTGTTTTTCTATAAATCTGAAAATTCTCGTCTGTGATAAAAGTGAGTTTTATCCTCATTTACTCCTCGCCGCTCGGAGCAGTCAGTCTGCCGAGCCGCGGCACATATGTCCTGACAGACTCTGATTGTTCTCGGCTGCTCAGATTAATGAAACAGCCGACAAATGTAAACACGGAATTATAGGGAGAGACAGCGGAGCAATCGCAACGAGCGTCTGCTGTGCGCAGTCACGAGCCAGTGATGTCAGAGGTGTCCCTAGAGGTCGTCCTACAGGGGTCACCACCCTTACATATAAGGTCACGCATCTGTATCCAGATTATTCTTTACTACACAGAATGAATCCTGGAGATTCGGGCACTTAAAATGAGCTCATCTGGGTGCAGAGAGTCACATCCTGGCCCTGGATATACTGCCCACCAAGACACCAGCTATGCCAGTAATACTGCCCAACCAGACACCAGCTATGCCAGTAATACTGCCCAACCAGACACCAGCTATACCAGTAATACTGCCTAACCAGACACCATCTATACCAGTAATACTGCCCACCAAGACACCAGCTATACTGCCCACCAAGACACCAGCTATACCAGTAATACTGCCTAACCAGACACCAGCTATACCAGTAATACTGCCCAACCAGACACCAGCTATGCCAGTAATACTGCCCAACCAGACACCAGCTATACCAGTAATACTGCCTAACCAGACACCATCTATACCAGTAATACTGCCCACCAAGACACCAGCTATACTGTCCACCAAGACACCAGCTATACCAGTAATACTGCCTAACCAGACACCAGCTATACCAGTAATACTGCCCACCAAGACACCAGCTATACCAGTAATACTGCCCACCAAGACACCAGCTATACCAGTAATACTGCCCAACCAGACACCAGCTATACCAGTAATACTGCCCAACCAGACACCATCTATACCAGTAATACTGCCCACCAAGACACCAGCTATACCAGTAATACTGCCCACCAAGACACCAGCTATACCAGTAATACTGCCCACCAAGACACCAGCTATACCAGTAATACTGCCCACCAAGACACCAGCTATACCAGTAATACTGTCTAACCAGACACCAGCTATACCAGTAATACTGCCCAACCAGACACCAGCTATACCAGTAATACTGCCCACCAAGACACCAGCTACACCAGTAATACTGCCCAACCAGACACCATCTATACCAGTAATACTGCCTAACCAGACACCATCTATACCAGTAATACTGCCTAACCAGACACCATCTATACCAGTAATACTGCCCAACCAGACACCTGCTATACCAGTAATACTGCCCAACCAGACACCTGCTATACCAGTAATACTGCCTAACCAGACACCAGCTATACCAGTAATACTGCCCAACCAGACACCAGCTATACCAGTAATACTGCCCAACCAGACACCATCTATACCAGTAATACTGCCCAACCAGACACCATCTATACCAGTAATACTGCCCAACCAGACACCAGCTATACCAGTAATACTGCCCACCAAGACACCATCTATACCAGTAATACTGCCCACCAAGACACCAGCTATACCAGTAATACTGCCTAACCAGACACCATCTATACCAGTAATACTGGCCAACCAGACACCATCTATACCAGTAATACTGCCCAACCAGACACCATCTATACCAGTAATACTGCCCAACCAGACACCATCTATACCAGTAATACTGCCCACCAAGACACCAGCTATACCAGTAATACTGCCCAACCAGACACCATCTATACCAGTAATACTGGCCAACCAGACACCATCTATACCAGTAATACTGGCCAACCAGACACCATCTATACCAGTAAAACTGGCCAACCAGACACCATCTATACCAGTAATACTGCCCAACCAGACACCAGCTATGCCAGTAATACTGCCCAACCAGACACCAGCTATACCAGTAATACTGCCCAACCAGACACCAGCTATACCAGTAATACTGCCCAACCAGACACCATCTATAGCAGTAATACTGCCCAACCAGACACCATCTATAGCAGTAATACTGCCCAACCAGACACCATCTATACCAGTAATACTGCCCAACCAGACACCAGCTATACCAGTAATACTGCCCACCAAGACACCAGCTATACCAGTAATACTGCCTAACCAGACACCATCTATACCAGTAATACTGCCCACCAAGACACCAGCTATACCAGTAATACTGCCCAACCAGACACCTGCTATACCAGTAATACTGCCCAACCAGACACCTGCTATACCAGTAATACTGCCTAACCAGACACCAGCTATACCAGTAATACTGCCCAACCAGACACCAGCTATACCAGTAATACTGCCTAACCACATACCAGCTCTATCAGGAATACTGCCTTACCAGACACCAGCTACACCAGTAATACTGCCCACCAAGACACCATCTATACCAGTAATACTGCCCACCAAGACACCAGCTATACCAGTAATACTGCCTAACCAGACACCATCTATACCAGTAATACTGGCCAACCAGACACCATCTATACCAGTAATACTGGCCAACCAGACACCATCTATACCAGTAATACTGCCCAACCAGACACCATCTATACCAGTAATACTGCCCAACCAGACACCATATATACCAGTAATACTGGCCAACCAGACACCATCTATACCAGTAAAACTGGCCAACCAGACACCATCTATACCAGTAATACTGCCCAACCAGACACCAGCTATGCCAGTAATACTGCCCAACCAGACACCAGCTATACCAGTAATACTGCCCAACCAGACACCAGCTATACCAGTAATACTGCCCAACCAGACACCATCTATAGCAGTAATACTGCCCAACCAGACACCATCTATACAAGTAATACTGCCCAACCAGACACCAGCTATACCAGTAATACTGCCCAACCAGACACCTGCTATACCAGTAATACTGCCCAACCAGACACCTGCTATGCCAGTAATACTGCCTAACCAGACACCAGCTATACCAGTAATACTGCCCAACCAGACACCAGCTATACCAGTAATACTGCCTTACCAGACACCAGCTACACCAGTAATACTGCCTAACCAGACACCAGCTACACCAGTAATACTGCCTAACCAGTCACCATCAATACCAGTAATACTGCCTAACCAGACACCAGCTACACCAGTAATACTGCCTAACCAGACACCAGCTATACCAGTAATACTGCCCACCAAGACACCAGCTATACCAGTAATACTGCCTAACCAGTCACCAGCTATACCAGTAATACTGCCCACCAAGACACCAGATATACCAGTAATACTGCCCAACCAGTCACCAGCTATGCCAGTAATACTGGCCAACCAGACACCAGCTACACCAGTAATACTGCCTAACCAGACACCAGCTACACCAGTAATACTGCCTAACCAGTCACCATCAATACCAGTAATACTGCCTAACCAGACACCAGCTACACCAGTAATACTGCCTAACCAGACACCAGCTATACCAGTAATACTGCCCACCAAGACACCAGCTATACCAGTAATACTGGCCAACCAGTCACCAGCTATACCAGTAATACTGCCCAACCAGACACCTGCTATACCAGTAATACCGCCTAACCAGACACCAGCTACACCAGTAATACCGCCTAACCAGACACCTGCTATACCAGTAATACCGCCTAACCAGACACCAGCTACACCAGTAATACTGCCTAACTAGACACCTGCTATACCAGTAATACTGCCTAACCACTCACCAGCTATACCAGTAATACTGCCTAACCAGACACCAGCTACACCAGTAATACCGCCTAACCAGACACCTGCTATACCAGTAATACCGCCTAACCAGACACCAGCTACACCAGTAATACTGCCTAACCAGACACCTGCTATGCCAGTAATACTGCCCAACCAGACACCATCTATACCAGTAATACTGCCCAACCAGACACCAGCTATACCAGTAATACTGCCCAACCAGACACCAGCTATACCAGTAATACTGCCCAACCAGACACCAGCTATACCAGTAATACTGCCCAACCAGACACCAGCTATACCAGTAATACTGCCCAACCAGACACCTGCTATACCAGTAATACCGCCTAACCAGACACCAGCTACACCAGTAATACCGCTTAACCAGACACCTGCGATACCAGTAATACCGCCCAACCAGACACCAGCTACACCAGTAATACTGCCTAACTAGACACCTGCTATACCAGTAATACTGCCTAACCACTCACCAGCTATACCAGTAATTCTGCCTAACCAGACACCAGCTACACCAGTAATACTGCCTAACCAGACACCTGCTATACCAGTAGTACTGCCTAACCACATACCAGCTCTATCAGGAATACTGCCTAACCAGACACCAGTTACACCAGTAATACTGCCTAACCAGTCACCAGCTATACCAGTAATACTGCCTAACCAGACACCAGCTATACCAGTAATACTGCCCACCAAGACACCAGCTATACCAGTAATACTGCCCAACCAGTCACCAGCTATACCAGTAATACTGCCCAACCAGACACCAGCTATACCAGTAATACTGCCCAACCAGACACCTGCTATACCAGTAATACCGCCTAACCAGACACCAGCTACACCAGTAATACCGCCTAACCAGACACCTGCTATACCAGTAATACCGCCTAACCAGACACCAGCTACACCAGTAATACTGCCTAACTAGACACCTGCTATACCAGTAATACTGCCTAACCACTCACCAGCTATACCAGTAATACTGCCTAACCAGACACCAGCTACACCAGTAATACTGCCTAACCAGACACCTGCTATACCAGTAGTACTGCCTAACCACATACCAGCTCTATCAGGAATACTGCCTAACCAGACACCAGCTACACCAGTAATACTGCCTAACCAGACACCAGCTATACCAGTAATACCGCCTAACCAGACACCAGCTATACCAGTAATACTGCCTAACTAGACACCAGCTATACCAGTAATACTGCTTAACCAGACACCAGCTATACCAGTAATACTGCCTAACCAGACACCAGCTATACCAGTAATACTGCCTAACCACTCACCAGCTACACCAGTAATACTGCCCAACCAGACACCAGCTATACCAGTAATACTGCCTAACCAGACACCAGCTATATCAGTAATACTGCCTAACCAGACACCAGCTATACCAGTAATACTGCCTAACCAGTCACCAGCTATACCAGTAATACTGCCTAATCATTTACCAGCTATACCAGTAATACTGCGTAACCAGACACCAGCTATACCAGTAATACTGCCTAACCAGACACCAGCTACACCAGTAATACTGCCTAACCAGACACCAGCTACACCAGTAATACTGCCTAACCAGACACCAGCTATACCAGTAATACTGCCCAACCAGACACCTGCTATACCAGTAATACTGCCCACCAAGACACCAGCTTTACCAGTAATACTGCCTAACCAGTCACCAGCTACACCAGTAATACTGCCTAACCAGACACCTGCTATACCAGTAATACTGCCTAACCAGACACCAGCTACACCAGTAATACTGCCTAACCAGACACCAGCTATACCAGTAATACTGCCCAACCAGACACCAGCTATACCAGTAATACTGCCCACCAAGACACCAGCTACACCAGTAATACTGCCTAACCAGACACCAGCTACACCAGTAATACTGCCTAACCAGACACCAGCTATACCAGTAATACTGCCCAACCAGACACCAGCTATACCAGTAATACAGTCTAGGCAGATGCTTGGAAACAGCTATAAACCTCATTCTGCATAACCAGACCCCAAGCACCAGCTCTTATAGTAATAGTGGCACTTACCATGAAAGAAATTCTTCCTAACCAGACCCCTGGCACCAGCTAAACAGCAATAGCAAGACAACAGGCACCTGCTAAACCTGAAGTCCTCTACACCGCAGTAATACTGGCTGCTGTCTCAGTATATTTAGAAATCGCGCTTCTAATTTTACAAGACATCGGACACCGGTTTTAACAGTAGACACCAGTATAGTAAAACAACTTTACTGTGCACCTGACACGACTGGGGGTCCGAGCAGACACTGGATTTATAGTTTTACAAGACAACTGACACCAGTTTTACCATCAAACTACCTTCCCCTTCGCTTGACACCAACATTAACAGCTGAACTTTCTTACACGGAATCCAACACCAACTTTACCAACCGCGTCGTCTACATATACATCACGTACCCTAGCAGACGCCTGACATCAGCTTCACCACCTATAATTTACCAGGAATCGGCACCAACTATGACAATCAGTCTGTTGCATCAAACATCGGACACAAACTATAACATCCATACAACTTCACCAAAAATCCGACTGACTTATAGAGACCTATAACAGACAACAGATTTGCTGATTAATCTGCCATACGAGACATCAATTCTATATACGGTTTTCGGTATGGTTGATAAACCTGGAGTCATGCAGGAAAGTATGGCTGGTAAAGCTGGGGAAAGATTTAGGGGAGGACACTATACATCAGCCATATAATTAGATGGTACATAACACTGACTAACCACACTGTCCTACCTGCCACCAGATATATCAACCACACTGTCCTACCTGCCACCAGATATATCAACCACACTGTCCTACCTGACACCAGATATATCAACCACACTGTCCTACCTGACACCAGATATATCAACCACACTGTCCTACCTGATACCAGATATATCAACCACACTGTCCCACCTGCCACCAGATATATCAACCACACTGTCCCACCTGCCACCAGATATATCAACCACACTGTCCCACCTGATACCAGATATATCAACCACACTGTCTCACCTGACACCAGATATATCAACCACACTGTCCCACCTGCCACCAGATATATCAACCACACTGTCCCACCTGCCACCAGATATATCAACCACACTGTCCCACCTGCCACCAGATATATAAACCACACTGTCCCACCTGCCACCAGATATATCAACCACACTGTCCTACCTGCCACCAGATATATCAACCACACTGTCCCACCTGCCACCAGATATATCAACCACACTGTCCCACCTGCCACCAGATATATCAACCACACTGTCCCACCTGCCACCAGATATATCAACCACACTGTCCCACCTGCCACCAGATATATCAACCACACTGTCCCACCTGCCACCAGATATATCAACCACACTGTCCCACCTGCCACCAGATATATCAACCACACTGTCCCACCTGCCACCAGATATATCAACCACACTGTCCCACCTGCCACCAGATATATCAACCACACTGTCCCACCTGCCACCAGATATATCAACCACACTGTCCCACCTGATACCAGATATATCAACCACACTGTCTCACCTGACACCAGATATATCAACCACACTGTCTCACCTGACACCAGATATATCAACCACACTGTCCCACCTGACACCAGATATATATCAACCACACTGTCCCACCTGCCACCAGATATATCAACCACACTGTCCTACCTGCCACCAGATATATCAACCACATTGTCCTACCTGCCACCAGATATATCAACCACACTGTCCCACCTGCCACCAGATATATCAACCACACTGTCCCACCTGCCACCAGATATATCAACCACACTGTCCCACCTGCCACCAGATATATCAACCACACTGTCCCACCTGCCACCAGATATATCAACCACACTGTCCCACCTGCCACCAGATATATCAACCACACTGTCCCACCTGCCACCAGATATATCAACCACACTGTCCCACCTGCCACCAGATATATCAACCACACTGTCCCACCTGACACCAGATATATCAACCACACTGTCCTACCTGACACCAGATATATCAACCACACTGTCCCACCTGACACCAGATATATCAACCACACTGTCCCACCTGCCACCAGATATATCAACCACACTGTCCTACCTGACACCAGATATATCAACCACACTGTCCCACCTGACACCAGATATATCAACCACACTGTCCCACCTGACACCAGATATATCAACCACACTGTCCTACCTGACACCAGATATATCAACTACACTGTCCTACCTGCCACCAGATATATCAACCACACTGTCCTACCTGACACCAGATATATCAACCACACTGTCCTACCTGACACCAGATATATCAACCACACTGTCCTACCTGCCACCAGATATATCAACCACACTGTCCTACTTGACACCAGATATATCAACCACACTGTCTCACCTGACACCAGATATATCAACTATAGTGTCCCACCTGCCACCAGATATATCAACCACACTGTCCCACCTGCCACCAGATATATCAACCACACTGTCCCACCTGACACCAGATATATCAACCACACTGTCTCACCTGACACTAGATATATCAACCACACTGTCCCACCTGCCACCAGATATATCAACCACACTGTCCCACCTGCCACCAGATATATCAACCACACTGTCCTACCTGACACCAGATATATCAACCACACTGTCCCACCTGACACCAGATATATCAACCACACTGTCCCACCTGCCACCAGATATATCAACCACACTGTCCCACCTGCCACCAGATATATCAACCACACTGTCCCACCTGCCACCAGATATATCAACCACACTGTCCCACCTGCCACCAGATATATCAACCACACTGTCCCACCTGACACCAGATATATATCAACTATACTGTCCTACCTTACAAAAGATATATTACGTATACTGCCCCACCTGACACTAATTCTGGATCTGGCTGAATAAAGACACTCCTGGAGCCATAAGCAAAGGGGGACAGGACTTTTGGCTTAATTAGGGTGGGTCTGCTTTAAGAGGACAGTGTATGTGGTGTGTAGTGTAGTACTGTGAGAAGGGAGAGTATGTAGGGTGTAGGGTGGTAATGTGAGAGGGCAGAGTATGTAGGGGGTAGGGTGTTAATGCCCCCACTGTGTCTCCGGTAGCGTGATTGAGCGTCTGTCCTATAGTCACGTCTTTCCAAGGTGCTTAGGGTTTCCGTGTCTCTGAACAGCAACGTTTCGCGGCATCTGCTGAGGTCACATGACCTGTGATGTCATAGGCCGTGTAAATCGGTAGTCCAATATACCGCACTGAGTAAACATGTCAGGATGGTAACAGAACGCAGACCCCGGGCCCCGAGATGGAGGGTGAAGCCCCTCATGTGCCGACTGCTTCAAATTAACACAAAAAAAAGCAATTACCGAATCAGTGGAAGTTACTAACCCTGCACTGGGGATGGACCCCCGGACCCTCCATACACCAGGGGACCACCTCATGCTGCCCCCATCACAGTCAATGCCCGTCCAATCAGCCGCTTCATGCAGAGGACGACTTTCTCCCCAGAGTCTGCCCCAATGGGATCTGTGTTACTGGTGAAGTGCAAGCGTCTGGGGGCGGGGCTAAGCCGAATCGTAGCTGTGTTACCGGTGAAATGCAAGCGTCTGGGGGCGGGGCTAAGCCGAATTGTATCTGTGTTTCCGGTGAAATGCAAGCGATCAGTAACGATCACCAATGATTTTCCAGGAGAAGCTTTAGTTTTCATATTACATGTATTGTAGGGATTTTCTTGCTTGTTAATATGAAATGTATAATTTATTTTCTGGGGTTTTTTATTAATTATTTTTACATATATTTGCATACATTCTAATATCTGATGACATCACAATGGGGCAGAGGTATGAATACAGGGGAGACTCGCTGAGCGGCTCATTTCTCATGAGAAGGGGAACAGTCACCTATACACACACCATTATGTGCTACACCGCGTAGTGACTGTAACTGCTGAGGTTCTGCTCCTCTGTGAAACAAGGAAACTGCATTTATTAGGGCAGATATAAAACAAACTCCTAGCAGCCAATCACAGCACAGCTTACATTTCTATACAGCATATACATTCTATACATCATTGGCTGCTATAAAAAAACAGGAGCATATTTCATAATATTAGAGCCGCACAACATATAAAAGCTGAGCGCCGGTGGCCTTGTGGTCGGGCAAGCGAGTGGCCACGGCAGCGGCCGGATGTGTTGCAGAGACAGGCACCCGCGTGGCTATGCCGGCAAGCGTCTGTGTGGCTGTGGAGGCGGACGGCCCCGTAGCAGCCGCTGCACCACAATGCCGCCCCCTCATCCAGCTGGAGGCGTGCCGCCTGAGGCGAAGTTCTAAACTTCCTTCATGGCAGGTGTGCCCCTGGGGATCGGTACTAGGGATCAAACACTTGTCCAAGGCACTTGTCACCTTGGAGTGGCTATAGAGGAGCAGTCCCCACCCCCTTAGGAAGCCGCTCCTCCATGTGTCCTCCGGACCTTATATAGTGCGGCTCCGACTTCAGCTCATTATGTATAAATCTTATAGAAAATTCACAACTTGCTCTAAAAAGATCAAGGGGCTGATAAGGAGGAGGAAGGTCACAGGTCACATGTCATCACCAACAGACAATGTGGCATCATGTGAGATCAGGGAAGACCCTGGATGGAGATGAGGGAAGTCACGGGGGTCCACATCAGGGACCCCTATAGCCCCCCCATACGCTGACCCCTTCTAAAGGGCGAATGACTCTCCTGCTGTATAAGAAGCTAAAGCTGATAGTAATAATGTATAATGTACATAATATATATGGCCCTATCACAGCACAGCACCACAAGGGTTAATAGTAAAGTCTTCATTTTTTAATGAGATTGATTGTGCGTTCAGCAGCCATGTTATTGTAACTGCACCGTCAATGTTACTGCATAATATGATGAATTATTCAGCGTCTCCTCTATAATGTACCAGCAATAATACTCACAAAGGACTTAAATATAGACCTGACGTCACAGAGACCCCCCCCCACGTCCGATCCAGATCCACTGAGGAGGGCGGAGACACAGAACTTAGATAGAAGCCATAATGGAGGACATAGAGGGCTGTATAACTATAATCCTACCCCTCTATGTACAAGAATATAACTACTATAATACTGCCCCCTATGTACAAGAATATAACTACTATAATACTGCCCCCTATGTACAGGAATATAACTACTATAATACTGCCCCCTATGTACAGGAATATAACTACTATAATACTGCCCCCTATGTACAAGAATATAACTACTATAATACTGCCCCCTATGTACAGGAATATAACTACTATAATACTGCCCCCTATGTACAGGAATATAACTACTATAATACTGCCCCCTATGTACAGGAATATAACTACTATAATACTGCCCCCTATGTACAAGAATATAACTACTATAATACTGCCCCCTATGTACAGGAATATAACTACTATAATACTGCCCCCTATGTACAGGAATATAACTACTATAATACTGCCCCCTATGTACAAGAATATAACTACTATAATACTGCCCCCTATGTACAAGAATATAACTACTATAATACTGCCCCCTATTTACAGGAATATAACTACTATAATACTGCCCCCTATGTACAAAAATATAACTACTATAATACTGCCCCCTATGTACAGGAATATAACTACTATAATACTGCCCCCTATGTACAGGAATATAACTACTATAATACTGCCCCCTATGTACAAGAATATAACTACTATAATACTGCCCCCTATGTACAGGAATATAACTACTATAATACTGCCCCCTATGTACAAGAATATAACTACTATAATACTGCCCCCTATGTACAGGAATATAACTACTATAATCCTACCCCCTATGTACAGGAATATAACTACTATAATACTGCCCCCTATGTACAAGAATATAACTACTATAATACTGCCCCCTATGTACAGGGATATAACTACTATAATACTGCCCCCTATGCACAAGAATATAACTACTATAATACTGCCCCTTATGTACAAGAATATAACTACTATAATACTGCCCCCTATGTACAGGAATATAACTACTATAATACTGCCCCCTATGTACAGGAATATAACTACTATTATACTGCCCCCTATGTACAAGAATATAACTACTATAATACTGCCCCCTATGTACAGGAATATAACTACTATAATACTGCCCCCTATGTACAAGAATATAACTACTATAATACTGCCCCCTATGTACAAGAATATAACTACTATAATACTGCTCCCTATGTACAGGAATATAACTACTATAATACTGCCCCCTATGTACAAGAATATAACTACTATAATACTGCCCCCTATGTACAGGAATATAACTACTATAATACTGCCCCCTATGTACAGGAATATAACTACTATAATACTGCCCCCTATGTACAAGAATATAACTACTATAATACTGCCCCCTATGTACAAGAATATAACTACTATAATACTGCCCCCTATGTACAGGAATATAACTACTATAATACTGCCCCCTATGTACAAGAATATAACTACTATAATACTGCCCCCTATGTACAAGAATATAACTACTATAATACTGCTCCCTATGTACAGGAATATAACTACTATAATACTGCCCCCCATGTACAGGAATATAACTACTATAATACTGCCCCCTATGTACAGGAATAAAACTACTATAATACTGCCCCCTATGTACAGGAATATAACTACTATAATACTGCCCCCTATGTACAGGAATATAACTACTATAATACTGCCCCCTATGTACAAGAATATAACTACTATAATACTGCCCCCTATGTACAAGAATATAACTACTATAATACTGCCCTCTATGTACAGGAATATAACTACTATAATACTGCCCCCTATGTACAAGAATATAACTACTATAATACTGCCCCTATGTACAAGAATATAACTGCTATAATACTGCCCCCTATGTACAGGAATATAACTACTATAACACTGCCCCCTATGTACAAGAATGTAACTACTATAATACTGCTCCCTATGTACAAGAATATAACTACTATAATACTGCCCCCTATGTACAGGAATATAACTACTATAATACTGCCCCCTATGTACAGGAATATAACTACTATAATACTGCCCCCTATGTACAAGAATATAACTACTATAATACTGCCCCCTATGTACAAGAATATAACTACTATAATACTGCCCCCTATGTACAAGAATATAACTACTATAATACTGCCCCCTATGTACAGGAATATAACTACTATAATACTGCCCCCTATGTACAGGAATATAACTACTATAATACTGCCCCCTATGTACAGGAATATAACTACTATAATACTGCCCCCTATGTACAGGAATATAACTACTATAATACTGCCCCATATGTACAGGAATATAACTACTATAATACTGCCCCCTATGTACAGGAATATAACTACTATAATACTGCCCCCTATGTACAAGAATATAACTACTATAATACTGCCCCCTATGTACAAGAATATAACTACTATAATACTGTCCCCTATGTACAGGAATATAACTACTATAATACTGCCCCCTATGTACAAGAATATAACTACTATAATACTGTCCCCTATGTACAGGAATATAACTACTATAATACTGCCCCCTATGTACAAGAATATAACTACTATAATACTGCCCCCTATGTACAAGAATATAACTACTATAATACTGTCCCCTATGTACAAGAATATAACTACTATAATACTGCCCCCTATGTACAGGAATATAACTACTATAATAATGCCCCCTATGTACAGGGATATAACTACTATAATACTGCCCCCTATGTACAGGAATATAACTACTATAATACTGCCTCCTATGTACAGGAATATAACTACTATAATACTGCCCCCTATGTACAAGAATATAACTACTATAATACTGCCCCCTATGTACAGGAATATAACTACTATAATACTGCCCCCTATGTACAAGAATATAACTACTATAATACTGCCCCCTATATATATCTATCTTTAGAGTAATATAGGTGGGTATTATAGATTTGTGCTGCACTGTCTTACATCCACATGTTGGTAGGTGCCCCTGGGATGCGATGTGCTGCAGAGTAGTGCTCCTGGCAGTGTTCTCGGCTGGTGACCTGTATTGGCTTTGGAAGTCTCTCTAGGATCTGGCAGGGACTTTCTCCAACATAAATCCATCGGCCAAACCAAACAGCGGTAACTTCCCATCCTCACTCCCTGAACCGCAGACTATTGCTCCGGTCTGCAGGCTGTGGCCTGGATGAATGTAGCTATGTGAGGGCAGATACAATAACTGTGTATTTAGGTGAAATATGATAATGGTTACATTGTAGCCAATAACTGTGAAATGAGACGAAACTGACACGAAACAGAGATGTGACACAGCGGAGCGAGAGGAGAGCAACGCTCTGCAGAGACATCACATCCCCCCATGTACTAGAGAGGAAGCAGCACCAGAACATGGAAGAGGAACCTACAAGACAACATAAGACCCCCAGAGAGCCACATAGGAGGGGACGTATATCATTATATACAGGAGATCCCCAGGTTATACCGGCTGTACATATATCATTATATACAGGAGATCCCCAGGTTATACCGGCTGTACATATATCATTATATACAGGAGACCCCCAGGTTATACCAGCTGTACATATATCATTATATACAGGAGATCCCCAGGTTATACCGGATGTACATATATCACTATATACAGGAGATCCCCAGGTTATAACAGCTGTACATATATCATTATATACAGGAGATCCCCAGGTTATACCGGCTGTACATATATCATTATATACAGGAGATCCCCAGGTTATAGCGGCTGTACATATATAACTATATACAGGAGATCCCCAGGTTATACCGGCTGTACATATATCATTATATACAGGAGATCCCCAGGTTATAGCGGCTGTACATATATCATTATATACAGGAGATCCCCAGGTTATAGCGGCTGTACATATATCATTATATACAGGAGATCCCCAGGTTATACCGGCTGTACATATATCATTATATACAGGAGATCCCCAGGTTATACCGGCTGTACATATATCATTATATACAGGAGATCCCCAGGTTATACCGGCTGTACATATATCATTATATACAGGAGATCCCCAGGTTATACCGGCTGTACATATATCATTATATACAGGAGATCCCCATGTTATACCGGCTGTACATATATCATTATATACAGGAGATCCCCAGGTTATACCGGCTGTACATATATCATTATATACAGGAGATCCCCAGGTTATACCGGCTGTACATATATCATTATATACAGGAGATCCCCAGGTTATACCGGCTGTACATATATCATTATATACAGGAGATCCCCAGGTTACACCGGCTGTACATATATCATTATATACAGGAGATCCCCAGGTTACACCGGCTGTACATATATCACTATATACAGGAGATCCCCAGGTTATACCGGCTGTACATATATCATTATATACAGGAGATCCCCAGGTTATACCGGCTGTACATATATCATTATATACAGGAGATCCCCAGGTTATACCGGCTGTACATATATCATTATATACAGGAGATCCCCAGGTTATACCGGCTGTACATATATCATTATATACAGGAGATCCCCAGGTTATACCGGCTGTACATATATCATTATATACAGGAGATCCCCAGGTTATACCGGCTGTACATATATCATTATATACAGGAGACCCCCAGGTTATACCGGCTGTACATATATCATTATATACAGGAGATCCCCAGGTTATAGCAGCTGTACATATATCATTATATACAGGAGATCTCCAGGTTATACCGGCTGTACATATATCATTATATACAGGAGATCCCCAGGTTATACCGGCTGTACATATATCATTATATACAGGAGATCCCCAGGTTATACCGGCTGTACATATATCATTATATACAGGAGATCCCCAGGTTATACCGGCTGTACATATATCATTATATACAGGAGACCCCCAGGTTATACCGGCTGTACATATATCATTATATACAGGAGATTCCCAGGTTATACCGGCTGTACATATATCATTATATACAGGAGATCCCCAGGTTATACCGGCTGTACATATATCATTATATACAGGAGATCCCCAGGTTATACCGGCTGTACATATATCATTATATACAGGAGATCCCCAGGTTATACCGGCTGTACATATATCATTATATACAGGAGATCCCCAGGTTATACCGGCTGTACATATATCATTATATACAGGAGATCCCCAGGTTATACCGGCTGTACATATATCATTATATACAGGAGATCCCCAGGTTATACCAGCTGTACATATATCATTATATACAGGAGATCCCCAGGTTATACCGGCTGTACATATATCACTATATACAGGAGATCCCCAGGTTATACCGGCTGTACATATATCATTATATACAGGAGATCCCCAGGTTATACCGGCTGTACATATATCATTATATACAGGAGATCCCCAGGTTACACCAGCTGTACATATATCACTATATACAGGAGATCCCCAGGTTATACCGGCTGTACATATATCATTATATACAGGAGATCCCCAGGTTATACCGGCTGTACATATATCACTATATACAGGAGATCCCCAGGTTATACCGGCTGTACATATATCATTATATACAGGAGATCCCCAGGTTATACCGGCTGTACATATATCACTATATACAGGAGATCCCCAGGTTATACCGGCTGTACATATATCATTATATACAGGAGATCCCCAGGTTATACCGGCTGTACATATATCATTATATACAGGAGATCCCCAGGTTATACCGGCTGTACATATACCATTATATACAGGAGATCCCCAGGTTATACCGGCTGTACATATATCATTATATACAGGAGATCCCCAGGTTATACCGGCTGTACATATATCATTATATACAGGAGATCCCCAGGTTATACCGGCTGTACATATATCACTATATACAGGAGATCCCCAGGTTATACCGGCTGTACATATATCATTATATACAGGAGATCCCCAGGTTATACCAGCTGTACATATATCATTATATACAGGAGATCCCCGGGTTATAGCGGCCGTACATATATCATTATATACAGGAGATCTCCAGGTTATACCAGCTGTACATATATCATTATATACAGGAGATCCCCAGGTTATACCAGCTGTACATATACCATTATATACAGGAGATCCCCAGGTTATAGCAGTGTGATGCATAGGACTATATTCGGGTCTTACCTCTCTGGGGGCTGCGTCCTGCTCTCTGGGTTTGGCTACGATCTAATGATCCGGATTCAGAGATAAAGGGGCGACTTCTGGACTTTGCTTCTGCTTTGAGAGAAAGAAACAATGAGACAAGAACAGCAGATCCCGAGGCAGAAGTCTGAGGGCTAAGAGCAGTGGCGCCCCCTGATGGTGGGGCCCCCTGCTGGTGGGGCCCCTGAGCTATAACATGGAACATCCTTATGACATTTATCAGCGATTCTCTGGAATTCCCTTTTTCAGACTAATACCCACTGCCACCAGTCAGTCCTCAGTCTAGTATATACACTGCCACCAGTCAGCCCTCAGTCTAGTATATACACTGCCACCAGTCACTCCTCAGTCTAGTATATACACTGCCACCAGTCAGCCCTCAGTCTAGTATACACACTGCCACCAGTCAGTCCTCAGTCTAGTATACACACTGCCACCAGTCAGTCCTCAGTCTAGTATATACACTGCCACCAGTCAGTCCTCAGTCTAGTATATACACTGCCACCAGTCAGCCCTCAGTCTAGTATATACACTGCCACCAGTCAGTCCTCAGTCTAGTATATACACTGCCACCAGTCAGTCCTCAGTCTAGTATACACACTGCCACCAGTCAGTCCTCAGTCTAGTATATACACTGCCACCAGTCAGTCCTCAGTCTAGTATATACACTGCCACCAGTCAGTCCTCAGTCTAGTATATACACTGCCACCAGTCAGTCCTCAGTCTAGTATACACACTGCCACCAGTCAGTCCTCAGTCTAGTATATACACTGCCACCAGTCAGTCCTCAGTCTAGTATATACACTGCCACCAGTCAGTCCTCAGTCTAGTATACACACTGCCACCAGTCAGTCCTCAGTCTAGTATATACACTGCCACCAGTCAGTCCTCAGTCTAGTATATACACTGCCACCAGTCAGTCCTCAGTCTAGTATATACACTGCCACCAGTCAGTCCTCAGTCTAGTATATACACTGCCACCAGTCACTCCTCAGTCTAGTATATACACTGCCACCAGTCAGTCCTCAGTCTAGTATATACACTGCCACCAGTCAGCCCTCAGTCTAGTATATACACTGCCACCAGTCAGTCCTCAGTCTAGTATACACACTGCCACCAGTCAGCCCTCAGTCTAGTATATACACTGCCACCAGTCACTCCTCAGTCTAGTATATACACTGCCACCAGTCAGCCCTCAGTCTAGTATATACACTGCCACCAGTCAGCCCTCAGTCTAGTATATACACTGCCACCAGTCACTCCTCAGTCTAGTATATACACTGTCACCATTCAGTCCTCAGTCTAGTATATACACTGCCACCAGTCAGCCCTCAGTCTAGTATATACACTGCCACCAGTCACTCCTCAGTCTAGTATATACACTGCCACCAGTCAGTCCTCAGTCTAGTATATACACAGCCACCAGTCAGCCCTCAGTCTAGTATATACACTGCCACCAGTCAGTCCTCAGTCTAGTATACACACTGCCACCAGTCAGCCCTCAGTCTAGTATATACACTGCCACCAGTCACTCCTCAGTCTAGTATATACACTGCCACCAGTCAGCCCTCAGTCTAGTATATACACTGCCACCAGTCAGCCCTCAGTCTAGTATATACACTGCCACCAGTCAGTCCTCAGTCTAGTATATACACTGCCACCAGTCAGCCCTCAGTCTAGTATATACACTGCCACCAGTCAGTCCTCAGTCTAGTATATACACTGCCACCAGTCAGTCCTCAGTCTAGTATATACACTGCCACCAGTCAGCCCTCAGTCTAGTATATACACTGCCACCAGTCAGCCCTCAGTCTAGTATATACACTGCCACCAGTCAGCCCTCAGTCTAGTATATACACTGCCACCAGTCAGCCCTCAGTCTAGTATATACACTGCCACCAGTCAGCCCTCAGTCTAGTATATACACTGCCACCAGTCAGTCCTCAGTCTAGTATATACACTGCCACCAGTCAGTCCTCAGTCTAGTATATACACTGCCACCAGTCAGCCCTCAGTCTAGTATATACACTGCCACCAGTCAGCCCTCAGTCTAGTATATACACTGCCACCAGTCAGCCCTCAGTCTAGTATATACACTGCCACCAGTCACTCCTCAGTCTAGTATATACACTGCCACCAGTCAGTCCTCAGTCTAGTATATACACTGCCACCAGTCAGTCCTCAGTCTAGTATATACACTGCCACCAGTCAGTCCTCAGTCTAGTATATACACTGCCACCAGTCAGTCCTCAGTCTAGTATATACAGTGCCACCAGTCAGTCCTCAGTCTAGTATATACACTGCCACCAGTCAGTCCTCAGTCTAGTATACACACTGCCACCAGTCAGTCCTCAGTCTAGTATATACACTGCCACCAGTCAGTCCTCAGTCTAGTATATACACTGCCACCAGTCAGTCCTCAGTCTAGTATACACACTGCCACCAGTCAGTCCTCAGTCTAGTATATACACTGCCACCAGTCAGTCCTCAGTCTAGTATATACACTGCCACCAGTCAGTCCTCAGTCTAGTATATACACTGCCACCAGTCAGTCCTCAGTCTAGTATATACACTGCCACCAGTCAGTCCTCAGTCTAGTATATACACTGCCACCAGTCAGTCATCAGTCTAGTATATACACTGCCACCAGTCAGTCATCAGTCTAGTATATACACTGCCACGAGTCAGTCCTCAGTCTAGTATATACACTGCCACCAGTCAGTCCTCAGTCTAGTATATACACTGCCACCAGTCAGTCCTCAGTCTAGTATATACACAGCCACCAGTCAGTCCTCAGTCTAGTATATACACAGCCACCAGTCACTCCTCAGTCTAGTATATACACAGCCACCAGTCACTCCTCAGTCTAGTATATACACAGCCACCAGTCACGTCACTCCTCAGTCTAGTATATACACTGCCACCAGTCACTCCTCAGTCTAGTATATACACTGCCACCAGTCAGTCCTCAGTCTAGTATATACACTGCCACCAGTCAGTCCTCAGTCTAGTATATACACTGCCACCAGTCAGTCCTCAGTCTAGTATATACACTGCCACCAGTCAGTCCTCAGTCTAGTATATACACTGCCACCAGTCAGTCCTCAGTCTAGTATATACACTGCCACCAGTCAGTCCTCAGTCTAGTATATACACTGCCACCAGTCAGTCCTCAGTCTAGTGTATATACTGCCACCAGTCAGTCCTCAGTCTAGTATACACACTGCCACCAGTCAGTCCTCAGTCTAGTATATACACTGCCACCAGTCAGTCCTCAGTCTAGTATACACACTGCCACCAGTCAGTCCTCAGTCTAGTATATACACTGCCACCAGTCAGTCCTCAGTCTAGTATATACACTGCCACCAGTCAGTCCTCAGTCTAGTATATACACTGCCACCAGTCAGTCCTCAGTCTAGTATACACACTGCCACCAGTCAGTCCTCAGTCTAGTATATACACTGCCACCAGTCAGTCCTCAGTCTAGTATACACACTGCCACCAGTCAGTCCTCAGTCTAGTATACACACTGCCACCAGTCAGTCCTCAGTCTAGTATACACACTGCCACCAGTCAGTCCTCAGTCTAGTATACACACTGCCACCAGTCAGTCCTCAGTCTAGTATACACACTGCCACCAGTCAGTCCTCAGTCTAGTATATACACTGCCACCAGTCAGTCCTCAGTCTAGTATATACACTGCCACCAGTCAGTCCTCAGTCTAGTATATACACTGCCACCAGTCAGTCCTCAGTCTAGTATACACACTGCCACCAGTCAGTCCTCAGTCTAGTATACACACTGCCACCAGTCAGTCCTCAGTCTAGTATACACACTGCCACCAGTCAGTCCTCAGTCTAGTATACACACTGCCACCAGTCAGTCCTCAGTCTAGTATACACACTGCCACCAGTCAGTCCTCAGTCTAGTATACACACTGCCACCAGTCAGTCCTCAGTCTAGTATACACACTGCCACCAGTCAGTCCTCAGTCTAGTATATACACTGCCACCAGTCAGTCATCAGTCTAGTATATACACTGCCACCAGTCAATCCTCAGTCTAGTATATATACTGCCACCAGTCAGTCCTCAGTCTAGTATATACACTGCCACCAGTAAGTCCTCAGTCTAGTATATACACTGCCACCAGTCAGTCCTCAGTCTAGTACAATCCCTGCCACCAGTCAGTCCTCAGTCTAGTATATACACAGCCACCAGTCAGCCCTCAGTCTAGTATATACACAGCCACCAGTCAGCCCTCAGTCTAGTATATACATAGCCACCAGTCAGCCCTCAGTCTAGTGTATACACTGCCACCAGTCAGCCCTCAGTCTAGTATATACACTGCCACCAGTCAGTCCTCAGTCTAGTATATACACTGCCACCAGTCAGTCCTCAGTCTAGTATATACACTGCCACCAGTCAATCCTCAGTCTAGTATATACACTGCCACCAGTCAGTCCTCAGTCTAGTATGCTGGTAAAATCTTGTATGACCCCTGTAGAAGAAATACTACGACCTCCACAGTATAAAAATCATCAAAATGTGTGTTATAAATTATACTGCACCTTATTGCTCTGTGTGCATGTGCCCTACTATGATAGCGAGGAATGGGGAGCTACTTGGCACAGAGGATTCACCTTACTGCTAGGGGGTCTGTGGCTTGGTGGGGATTATGTGGGTGACAAGGGGGGGCATTTACTGGGCTGCAGGTGAGATAATGGTGGAGCGGTGCTGAAGGGGTCATAAGGGGAGGCTGGGGGTGTGCTGCGTGTGAAGGTGGAGGCTCGGGGGGTAAATGGAGGGGCAGCTAAACAATTCCTTACCCTGAAGCTGCTGCTGGACACTGACAGGCAGCAGCTTCTCTCCCCCCCTTACATTGACCTTGTTGTGGACCCCAGGAGCCTCCTCTGCTGTTAGGGGAGGAGGGAGGATAATGTTGGATTCCCTCCTCCTCTTTTGCTCCTCCCTCCAGTGGTCGGGTCAGAGCTGTAAGGAGCAGGTGCAGGAGGGAAGAGCACTAAGCAATGCTGCCACCTACTGACCAAGAGAGGCATAATAATAATTGCTGCTACTTCTGAATGGAGGGTGGAGCAGCCTGATGCATGATGGGAGGTACTGACACCAAGGGTGGCCCCACCAGATCCCTGGGCCCAGGGTCATCACCGTCTTTAGCTCCAACCCCCTCTAAGTTACAGCCTGCTGTAACTTTATGTCTTATTTACCTACATCACATCCAGATCTGCAGTTACAAATCTACTATGACATCATATACTCCAGTCACATCCAGAGCTGCAGTTACAAATCTACTATTACATCATATACTCCAGTCACATCCAGAGCTGCAGTTACAAATCTACTATTACATCATATACTCCAGTCACATCCAGAGCTGCAGTTACAAATCTACTATTACATCATATACTCCAGTCACATCCAGATCTGCAGTTACAAATCTACTATGACATCATATACTCCAGTCACATCCAGATCTGCAGTTACAAATCTACTATGACATCATATACTCCAGTCACATCCAGAGCTGCAGTTACAAATCTACTATTACATCATATACTCCAGTCACATCCAGAGCTGCAGTTACAAATCTACTATTACATCATATACTCCAGTCACATCCAGATCTGCAGATACAAATCTACTATGACATCATATACTCCAGTCACATCCAGAGCTGCAGTTACAAATCTACTATTACATCATATACTCCAGTCACATCCAGATCTGCAGATACAAATCTACTATGACATCATATACTCCAGTCACATCCAGAGCTGCAGTTACAAATCTACTATTACATCATATACTCCAGTCACATCCAGAGCTGCAGGCAAAAACCTTCCATTACATCATGCATTTTACTCCAGTCATAAAAAATCACATGGCAGCCGCAGTTATATATTTGATATACTCCAATCACATCCAGAGCTGCAGGTATAAACCTTTTATTACATCTATGTCATAGCATATACTCCAGTCACATCCAGAGCTGAAATCTCACTACCATATGTCTTATGCTCAAGTCCCAACCGGAGCTGCAGTCACAATAATTCTGGTACATCCTGCCCTTCACTCCAGTCACATCCAGAGCTGCATTCCCTCCATGATCTCCTCTGTGGGTACATTGCATTTTGGAGGATCTTCACCCCCGTCCTCCACGATCCATCACCTACGACCTGCAGTATATAACCAGCAGAGGGCGATAGTGAGGGACACCCCAGGAGCTAACAGACCATCTCGAGGATTTGTGTGCAGCTTTGGATGTGACTGGAGCATAGATATGTATATTATAGAAATTGTTTATGACATTCTCTGTGGGATGTGATTCTGTGGGGGTCTCCGGGGGTTTGTGGTCCCCCCACCTTCCAATCCCCCTGCACACACTGTAATGGTAAGGGAGGCCTCCAGACAAGAGGTGATTTGTGGGGTCTATGTAACCGCAGCCCCCGGGCCCAGATCCCCTCACAACGGGCTCCTGTGTGCTGATCCGAGCTGCTGAGGGTCAGGAAATGAAGCAAACAAGTGGCCTGTAAGAGGGAGCGCATTCCAGCCCCCACCCAATTACCTGGGGGGCCGCAGCAAAGCCGCACTATGAAAGGGGGTCTGTGCCCCTACACTGGGGGCTGCACCTGCACCACACACCCCAGCACCCTCCACCACCCTCACAGCCCAGCACCCTCACAGCCCAGCACCCTCACACCCCAGCACCCTCACACCCCAGCAGCCTCACCTGCAACTTCACACCCCGGCACCCTCACACCCAGCACCCTAACCTGCACCACAGACCCCAGCAGCCTCCACCACCCTCACAGCCCAGCACCCTCACACCCTACCACCCTTACACCCCAGCACCCTCACCTGCAACCTCAAACCCCAGCACCCTCACACCCCAGCACCCTCACCTGCAACCTCACACCCCAGCACCCTCACACCCCAGCACCCTCACACCCCAGCACCCTCACACCCCAGCACCCTCCACCACCCTCACACCCCAGCACCCTCACCTGCACCACACACCCCAGCACCCTCCACCACCCTCACAGTCCAGCACCCTCCACCACCCTCACAGTCCAGCATCCTCCACCACCATCACACCCCAGCACCCTCACCTGCACCACACACCCCAGCACCCTCCACCACCCTCACAGTCCAGCACCCTCACCCTCCACCACCATCACACCCCAGCACCCTCACCTGCACCACACACCCCAGCACCCTCCACCACCCTCACATCCCAGCACCCTCACCCTCCCATCCCAGCACCCTCACCCTCCCAGCACCCTCACCTGCACCACACACCCCAGCACCCTCCACCACCCTCACACCCCAGCACCCTCACCCTCCACCACCCTCACACCCCAGCACCCTCACCCTCCACCACCCTCACACCCCAGCACCCTCACCCTCCACCACCCTCACACCCCAGCACCCTCACAGTCCAGCACCCTCACAGTCCAGCACCCTCACACCCCAGCACCCTCACCTGCACCACACACCCCAGCACCCTCCACTACCCTCACACCCCAGTACCATCACCTGCACCGCACACCCCAGCACCCTCCACCACCCTCACACCCCAGTACCCTCACCTGCACCGCACACCCCAGCACCCTCCACCACCCTCACACCCCAGCACCCTCAATTTCACAAGACCTAAAGACTAATACACCAGACACGTCTACTCATCTTCCTGATATATTTTTATATCCCTTCTTAAAGAAAATGTATCCACAGGTGACTGCAGCCAGTGTTACATATTGTCCCTGGAGCGATGTGTAATCAGACCTCACACTGCTGTGCTCTGTGCTCCCTGCAGCCAGTGTTATGTATTGTCCCTGGAGAGATGTGTAATCAGACCTCACACTGCTGTGCTCTGTGCTCTCTGCAGCCATTGTTATGTATTGTCCCTGGAGAGATGTGTAATCAGACCTCACACTGCTGTGCTCTGTGCTCTCTGCAGCCAGTGTTATGTATTGTCCCTGGAGAGATGTGTAATCAGACCTCACACTGCTGTGCTCTGTGCAGCCAGTGTTATGTATTGTCCCTGGAGAGGTGTGTGATCAGACCTCACACTGCTGTGCTCTGTGCTCTCTGCAGCCAGTGTTATGTATTATCCCTGGAGAGATGTGTAATCAGACCTCACACTGCTGTGCTCTCTGCAGCCAGTGTTATGTATTGTCCCTGGAGAGATGTGTAATCATACCTCACACTGCTGTGCTCTGTGCAGCCAGTGCTATGTATTGTCCCTGGAGAGATGTGTAATCAGACCTCACACTGCTGTGCTCTGTGCTCTGTGCAGCCAGTGCTATGTATTGTCCCTGGAGAGATGTGTAATCAGACCTCACACTGCTGTGCTCTGTGCTCTGTGCAGCCAGTGTTATGTATTGTCCCTGGAGAGATGTGTAATCAGACCTCACACTGCTGTGCTCTGTGCTCTCTGCAGCCAGTGTTATGTATTGTCCCTGGAGAGATGTGTAATCAGACCTCACACTGCTGTGCTCTGTGCTCTCTGCAGTCAGTGTTATGTATTGTCCCTGGAGAGATGTGTAATAATACCTCACACTGCTGTGCTCTGTACTCCCTGCAGCCAGTGTTATGTATTGTCCCTGGAGAGATGTGTAATAATACCTCACACTGCTGTGCTCTGTGCTCTCTGCAGCCAGTGTTATGTATGGTCCCTGGAGAGATGTGTAATCACACCTCACACTGCTGTGCTCTGTGCTCTCTGCAGCCAGTGTTATGTATTATCCCTGGAGAGATGTGTAATCAGACCTCACACTGCTGTGCTCTGTGCCCTCTGCAGCCAGTGTTATGTACTGTCCCTGGAGAGATGTGTAATCAGACCTCACACTGCTGTGCTCTGTGCTCCCTGCAGCCAGTGTTATGTATTATCCCTGGAGAGATGTGTAATCAGACCTTACACTGCTGTGCTCTGTGCTCTCTGCAGCCAGTGTTATGTATTGTCCCTGGAGAGATGTGTAATCAGACCTCACACTGCTGTGCTCTGTGCTCCCTGCAGCCAGTGTTATGTATTGTCCCTGGAGAGATGTGTAATCAGACCTCACACTGCTGTGCTCTGTGCTCTCTGCAGCCAGTGTTATGTATTGTCCCTGGAGAGATGTGTAATCAGACCTCACACTGCTGTGCTCTGAGCTCTCTGCAGCCAGTGTTATGTATTGTCCCTGGAGAGATGTGTAATCAGACCTCACACTGCTGTGCTCTGTGCTCTCTGCAGCCAGTGTTATGTATTGTCCCTGGAGAGATGTGTAATCAGACCTCACCCTGCTGTGCTCTGTGCTCTCTGCAGCCAGTGTTATGTACTGTCCCTGGAGAGATGTGTAATCAGACCTCACACTGCTGTGCTCTGTGCTCTCTGCAGCCAGTGTTAGGTATTGTCCCTGGAGAGATGTGTAATCAGACCTAACACTGCTGTGCTCTGTGCTCTCTGCAGCCAGTGTTATATACTGTCCCTGGAGAGATGTGTAATCAGACCTCACACTGCTGTGCTCTGTGCTCTCTGCAGCCAGTGTTATGTATTGTCCCTGGAGAGATGTGTAATCAGACCTCACACTGCTGTGCTCTGTGCTATATAGCCCCTCCCTTCTGACTGAAAGGCTTCTGACGCCACTGAAGCAGTTACTCAGAGCTGGGAGCACAGCAGTGTGAGCGTATACATCATACACACTGTATATATATATATACAATTCTGACACAATACATAAATAAGTATCAAACCAGCGGAAGAGAACAGAGCTCAGCAGTGTGAGGGGTCACCACAAAGATCCTTGTTATGGTCCTGAGACCCCCGCGCCCCCACTAATGTGGTGACCACTGGATACAGAACATGTAAGGGCCGGGCCCTCCTTACACAGAGGGGCCCCCGAGCGCCGTCACTCAGGGAGAGAAACGCCACAAAATGTTATAATGTGACGGTGATAATAAGGATATAATATAATGAGATGATAACAATAGACGGATAATATAATAACAATAATGGATCTTATCAACTTCACATAAAATATTTGACCTTTTCTCACGTCATGGAAAGGGTTAACCCCGGCGGGACCCTAATCCGGGCGACATCCATGAAAAGGCCCTGACAAGGTCCATTATCAGAGGATGATGAAAGGAGAAAATCCCCAGGAATGTGAGAGGTGAGAGTGACGGGAGGATTGTGCCCCCTCTCCCCGCACACAGGAGCATGAATGGGGGTCCGCACCCCCCAGCGCCGGATAATCCCTTCCTGCGCTCCGGCCTTTCATCTGACGCTTTCAAGTTCACGGGACGAGCGCGGAGCAACAATGTGGTCTGAGAACTGCCCCCCCCCCCCGTGACAGGGCAGAGGGGGGGGCGCAGGGCAGAAGACGGGGGGCACTGGAGACCCCCGGCCCGGAGCCTCCTCTTCCTCTCTCGTGAGCTGAAGGTTCTAGAACGTCTCTAAATCCTCCAACCCGATATATAAGAAGGGAGGATGTACCATGGATGTATGTACAGCCCGGGGGGCACATGGGGGTCTCATGGGGGTCACTTACCTCACGAGTCACCGCGGCTCCAAATCAACTGAGACGACGAGAACCACAGGGGAGTCTGACTATACTGGGGGTCAGGAAGGAGGGAACCGGGGGGTCTCCAGTCACTGCCCCGGGGGTCTCCAGTCTGTACCGCTCACTGCCCCGGGGGTCTCCAGTCTGTACCGCTCACTGCCCCAGTCCTATTGTTTCATATGACCATATTATTCTGTTATGTTTTACTTCTATACTTGTTGTAGCTCCTGGTGCTGCCCAGGATAGTAAATAACTGCTCTTGGCTGTAGCAAAATAGAGAGATATATTATATGTATCTATAGACCGTCTCGGTCAGTCTCATTCCAGCGGCTGCCTGTCTCGGTCAGTCTCATTCCAGCGGCTGCCTGTCTCGGGCAGTCTCATTCCAGCGGCTGCCTGTCTCGGGCAGTCTCATTCCAGCGGCTGCCTGTCTCGGGCAGTCTCATTCCAGCGGCTGCCTGTCTCGGGCAGTCTCATTCCAGCGGCTGCCTGTCTCGGGCAGTCTCATTCCAGCGGCTGCCTGTCTCGGGCAGTCTCATTCCAGCGGCTGCCTGTCTCGGGCAGTCTCATTCCAGCGGCTGCCTGTCTCGGGCAGTCTCATTCCAGCGGCTGCCTGTCTCGGGCAGTCTCATTCCAGCGGCTGCCTGTCTCGGGCAGTCTCATTCCGGCGGCTGCCTGTCTCGGGCAGTCTCATTCCGGCGGCTGCCTGTCTTGTACATACTGCCCCCTATGTACAAGAATATAACTACTATAATACTGCCCCCTATGTACAAGAATATAACTACTATAATACTGCCCCCTATGTACAGGAATATAACTGCTATAATACTGCCCCCTATGTACAGGAATATAACTGCTATAATACTGCCCCCTATGTACAGGAATATAACTGCTATAATACTGCCCCCTATGTACAGGAATATAACTACTATAATACTGCCCCCTATGTACAGGGATATAACTACTATAATACTGCCCCCTATGTACAAGAATATAACTACTATAATACTGCCCCCTATGTACAAGAATATAACTACTATAATACTGCCCCCTATGTACAAGAATATAACTACTATAATACTGCCCCCTATGTACAAGAATATAACTACTATAATACTGCCCCCTATGTACAAGAATATAACTACTATAATACTGCCCCCTATGTACAGGAATATAACTACTATAATACTGCCCCTATGTACAAGAATATAACTACTATAATACTGCCCCCTATGTACAAGAATATAACTACTATAATACTGCCCCCTATGTACAGGAATATAACTACTATAATACTGCCCCTATGTACAAGAATATAACTACTATAATACTGCCCCTATGTACAAGAATATAACTACTATAATACTGCCCCCTATGTACAAGAATATAACTACTATAATACTGCCTCCTATGTACAGGAATATAACTACTATAATACTGCCCCTATGTACAAGAATATAACTACTATAATACTGCCCCTATGTACAAGAATATAACTACTATAATACTGCCCCCTATGTACAAGAATATAACTACTATAATACTGCCTCCTATGTACAGGAATATAACTACTATAATACTGCCTCCTATGTACAAGAATATAACTACTATAATACTGCCCCCTATGTACAGGAATATAACTACTATAATACTGCCCCCTATGTACAGGAATATAACTACTATAATACTGCCCCCCTATGTACAGGAATATAACTACTATAATACTGCCCCCTATGTACAGAAATATAACTACTATAATACTGCCCCCTATGTACAAGAATATAACTACTATAATACTGCCCCCTATGTACAGGAATATAACTACTATAATACTGCCCCTATGTACAAGAATATAACTACTATAATACTGCCTCCCATGTACAAGAATATAACTACTATAATACTGCTCCCTATGTACAGGAATATAACTACTATAATACTGCCCCCCTATGTACAAGAATATAACTACTATAATACTGCCCCCTATGTACAGGAATATAACTACTATAATACTGCCTCCTATGTACAGGAATATAACTACTATAATACTGCCCCCTATGTACAGGAATATAACTACTATAATACTGCCCCCTATGTACAGGAATATAACTACTATAATACTGCCCCCTATGTACAGGAATATAACTACTATAATACTGCCCCCTATGTACAGGAATATAACTACTATAATACTGCCCCCTATGTACAAGAATATAACTACTATAATACTGCCCCCTATGTACAGGAATATAACTACTATAATACTGCCCCCTATGTACAGGAATATAACTACTATAATACTGCCTCCCATGTACAAGAATATAACTACTATAATACTGCCCCCTATGTACAAGAATATAACTACTATAATACTGCCTCCCATGTACAAGAATATAACTACTATAATACTGCCCCCTATGTACAGGAATATAACTACTATAATACTGCCCCCTATGTACAGGAATATAACTACTATAATACTGCCTCCCATGTACAAGAATATAACTACTATAATACTGCCCCCTATGTACAGGAATATAACTACTATAATACTGCCTCCCATGTACAAGAATATAACTACTATAATACTGCCCCCTATGTACAGGAATATAACTACTATAATACTGCCCCCTATGTACAGGAATATAACTACTATAATACTGCCCCCTATGTACAGGAATATAACTACTATAATACTGCTCCCTATGTACAGGAATATAACTACTATACTACTGCCCCCTATGTACCGGAATATAACTACTATAATACTGCGCCCTATGTACAAGAATATAACTACTATAATACTGCCCCATATGTACAAGAATATAACTACTATAATACTGCCCCCTATGTACACGAATAAAACTACTATAATACTGCCCCCTATGTACAGGGATATAACTGCTATAATGCTGCCCCCTATGTACAGGAATATAACTACTATAATGCTGCCCCCTATGTACAGGAATATAACTACTATAATACTGCCCCCTATGTACAGGGATATAACTGCTATAATGCTGCCCCCCTTATAGCCCGGTGCACATGTGTGGGGGCTGCGGGGGTCTCGCTCTCACACCTGGCCTCCAGGCTTCGTCTCTTCTCTTCCTCTCCGCGGGTTTGAGCTGCTGAAGTCAAATAAACAAGTTATTGCTTTAATTATGGATTTTGCTTCCTTTCTTCAGACTTTGGAGGTTCCCCGGGGATGAGGCGGAGGCACGGAATCCTCCTGATGGGAGACCTCTGATCCTGTCTGTCCCTGAACTCGCTCCCAATGTCATCACAACACAGAAACAGGCGGCTCAGCAGTAATGGGGAGGAAGGAAGGGTTAATACTATACAGACCCCCTCTTACCACCCCCATACCCTGGGCTGGGGGATCCTCTGCCCTCTAGTCTGTCACACAGCATTAGGGGGGTCTGTAATGGATTAGGGGGCCACGTTTAGGATCTATACAAGTTTATTGGTGCACTGTATGAGCCTAGAGGTCTGGTCTGGGGGCTGTATTTTTTAGGGCTCTGGGCTGGTGTCTGTATTAGTTTAGTTGTCTGGTTTGGGGTCTGTATTTTCTTAGGGGCTCTGGTCTAGACCAGAGCCCTAAACTAAGGCAGACCCCAGACCAGAGACCTAAGTTAATACAGACCCCAGACCAGAGCCCTAAACTAAGGCAGACCCTAAACAGATCCCTAAATTAACACAGACCCCAAACCAGAGAACCTAAACTAATACCACTTAGATTCAGGTCGGGTGTCTGTATTAGTTTAGGGGCTCTGGTCTGGGGTCTATACTAGTTTTGGGGTCTGGTTTGGGGTCTGTATTAGTTTACGAGTCTGGTTTGGGGTCTATTAGTTTGGGGCTCTGGTACATGTCTGTATGAGTTTAGCGCTGTGATACGGGGTCTGGATTAGTTTAGGGCTCTGGTCTGGGGCCTGGATTAGTTTAGGGCTCTGGTCTGGGGCCTGGATTAGTTTAGGGGCTCTGGTCTGGGGCCTGGATTAGTTTAGGGCTCTGGTCTGGGGCCTGGATTAGTTTAGGGGATCTGGTCTGGGGTCTGTATTAGTTTAGGGCTCTGGTCTGGGGCCTGGATTAGTTTAGGGCTCTGGTCTGGGGCCTGGATTAGTTTAGGGGATCTGGTCTTTGGTCTGTATTAGTTTTGTTCTCTGGTCTGGGGCCTGGATTAGTTTAGGGCTCTGGTCTGGGGCCTGGATTAGTTTAGGGCTCTGGTCTGGGGCCTGGATTAGTTTAGGGGCTCTGGTCTGGGGCCTGGATTAGTTTAGGGGCTCTGGTCTGGGGCCTGGATTAGTTTAGGGGCTCTGGTCTGGGGCCTGGATTAGTTTAGGGGCTCTGGTCTGGGGCCTGGATTAGTTTAGGGGCTCTGGTCTGGGGCCTGGATTAGTTTAGGGCTCTGGTCTGGGGCCTGGATTAGTTTAGGGGCTCTGGTCTGGGGCCTGGATTAGTTTAGGGGCTCTGGTCTGGGGCCTGGATTAGTTTAGGGGCTCTGGTCTGGGGCCTGGATTAGTTTAGGGGCTCTGGTCTGGGGCCTGGATTAGTTTAGGGGCTCTGGTCTGGGGCCTGGATTAGTTTAGGGGCTCTGGTCTGGGGTCTATATGAGTTTAGGACTCTGGTCTGGGGTCTGGATTAGTTTAGGGCTCTGGTCTGGGGCCTGGATTAGTTTAGGGCTCTGGTCTGGGGCCTGGATTAGTTTAGGGCTCTGGTCTGGGGCCTGGATTAGTTTAGGGCTCTGGTCTGGGGCCTGGATTAGTTTAGGGCTCTGGTCTGGGGCCTGGATTAGTTTAGGGCTCTGGTCTGGGGCCTGGATTAGTTTAGGGCTCTGGTCTGGGGCCTGGATTAGTTTAGGGCTCTGGTCTGGGGCCTGGATTAGTTTAGGGGATCTGGTCTGGGGTCTGGATTAGTTTAGGGCTCTGGTCTGGGGCCTGGATTAGTTTAGGGCTCTGGTCTGGGGTCTGGATTAGTTTAGGGCTCTGGTCTGGGGCCTGGATTAGTTTAGGGCTCTGGTCTGGGGCCTGGATTAGTTTAGGGGATCTGGTCTTTGGTCTGTATTAGTTTTGTTCTCTGGTCTGGGGCCTGGATTAGTTTAGGGCTCTGGTCTTTGGTCTGGATTAGTTTTGTTCTCTGGTCTGGGGCCTGGATTAGTTTAGGGCTCTGGTCTTTGGTCTGTATTAGTTTTGTTCTCTGGTCTGGGGTCTATATCAGTTTAGGGCTCTGGTCTGGGGCCTGGATTAGTTTAGGGCTCTGGTCTGGGGCCTGGATTAGTTTAGGGGATCTGGTCTTTGGTCTGTATTAGTTTTGTTCTCTGGTCTGGGGCCTGGATTAGTTTAGGGCTCTGGTCTGTGGCCTGGATTAGTTTAGGGCTCTGGTCTGGGGCCTGGATTAGTTTAGGGCTCTGGTCTGGGGCCTGGATTAGTTTAGGGCTCTGGTCTGGGGCCTGGATTAGTTTAGGGCTCTGGTCTTTGGTCTGTATTAGTTTTGTTCTCTGGTCTGGGGTCTATATCAGTTTAGGGCTCTGGTCTGGGGTCTGGATTAGTTTAGGGCTCTGGTCTGGGGTCTGGATTAGTTTAGGGGCTCTGGTCTGGGGCCTGGATTAGTTTAGGGGCTCTGGTCTGGGGCCTGGATTAGTTTAGGGGCTCTGGTCTGGGGCCTGGATTAGTTTAGGGGCTCTGGTCTGGGGCCTGGATTAGTTTAGGGGCTCTGGTCTGGGGCCTGGATTAGTTTAGGGGCTCTGGTCTGGGGCCTGGATTAGTTTAGGGGATCTGGTCTTTGGTCTGTATTAGTTTTGTTCTCTGGTCTGGGGCCTGGATTAGTTTAGGGCTCTGGTCTTTGGTCTGGATTAGTTTTGTTCTCTGGTCTGGGGCCTGGATTAGTTTAGGGCTCTGGTCTTTGGTCTGTATTAGTTTTGTTCTCTGGTCTGGGGTCTATATCAGTTTAGGGCTCTGGTCTGGGGTCTGGATTAGTTTAGGGCTCTGGTCTGGGGCCTGGATTAGTTTAGGGCTCTGGTCTGGGGTCTGGATTAGTTTAGGGCTCTGGTCTGGGGCCTGGATTAGTTTAGGGCTCTGGTCTGGGGCCTGGATTAGTTTAGGGCTCTGGTCTGGGGCCTGGATTAGTTTAGGGGATCTGGTCTGGGGTCTGTATTAGTTTAGGGCTCTGGTCTGGGGCCTGGATTAGTTTAGGGCTCTGGTCTGGGGCCTGGATTAGTTTAGGGCTCTGGTCTGGGGCCTGGATTAGTTTAGGGGATCTGGTCTGGGGTCTGGATTAGTTTAGGGCTCTGGTCTGGGGCCTGGATTAGTTTAGGGCTCTGGTCTGGGGCCTGGATTAGTTTAGGGCTCTGGTCTGGGGCCTGGATTAGTTTAGGGGATCTGGTCTTTGGTCTGTATTAGTTTTGTTCTCTGGTCTGGGGCCTAGATTAGTTTAGGGCTCTGGTCTTTGGTCTGGATTAGTTTTGTTCTCTGGTCTGGGGCCTGGATTAGTTTAGGGCTCTGGTCTTTGGTCTGTATTAGTTTTGTTCTCTGGTCTGGGGTCTATATCAGTTTAGGGCTCTGGTCTGGGGTCTGGATTAGTTTAGGGCTCTGGTCTGGGGCCTGGATTAGTTTAGGGCTCTGGTCTGGGGCCTGGATTAGTTTAGGGGATCTGGTCTGGGGTCTGTATTAGTTTAGGGCTCTGGTCTGGGGCCTGGATTAGTTTAGGGCTCTGGTCTGGGGCCTGGATTAGTTTAGGGCTCTGGTCTGGGGCCTGGATTAGTTTAGGGGATCTGGTCTTTGGTCTGTATTAGTTTTGTTCTCTGGTCTGGGGCCTGGATTAGTTTAGGGCTCTGGTCTTTGGTCTGGATTAGTTTTGTTCTCTGGTCTGGGGCCTGGATTAGTTTAGGGCTCTGGTCTTTGGTCTGTATTAGTTTTGTTCTCTGGTCTGGGGCCTGGATTAGTTTAGGGCTCTGGTCTGGGGTCTGGATTAGTTTAGGGCTCTGGTCTGGGGCCTGGATTAGTTTAGGGCTCTGGTCTGGGGTCTGGATTAGTTTAGGGCCTCTGGTCTGGGGCCTGGATTAGTTTAGGGGCTCTGGTCTGGGGCCTGGATTAGTTTAGGGGCTCTGGTCTGGGGCCTGGATTAGTTTAGGGGCTCTGGTCTGGGGTCTATATGAGTTTAGGACTCTGGTCTGGGGTCTGGATTAGTTTAGGGCTCTGGTCTGGGGCCTGGATTAGTTTAGGGCTCTGGTCTGGGGCCTGGATTAGTTTAGGGCTCTGGTCTGGGGCCTGGATTAGTTTAGGGGATCTGGTCTTTGGTCTGGATTAGTTTAGGGCTCTGGTCTGGGGCCTGGATTAGTTTAGGGCTCTGGTCTGGGGCCTGGATTAGTTTAGGGCTCTGGTCTGGGGCCTGGATTAGTTTAGGGCTCTGGTCTGGGGCCTGGATTAGTTTAGGGCTCTGGTCTGGGGCCTGGATTAGTTTAGGGCTCTGGTCTGGGGCCTGGATTAGTTTAGGGCTCTGGTCTGGGGCCTGGATTAGTTTAGGGCTCTGGTCTGGGGCCTGGATTAGTTTAGGGCTCTGGTCTGGGGCCTGGATTAGTTTAGGGCTCTGGTCTGGGGCCTGGATTAGTTTAGGGCTCTGGTCTGGGGCCTGGATTAGTTTAGGGCTCTGGTCTGGGGCCTGGATTAGTTTAGGGCTCTGGTCTTTGGTCTGTATTAGTTTTGTTCTCTGGTCTGGGGTCTATATCAGTTTAGGGCTCTGGTCTGGGGTCTGGATTAATTTAGGGATTTCTGGTGAAATGTATTTGCACATTTGCATACGTATGGCGCCTCCTCCTCTGTTCATTCATTTAGGAAAAAAAAAAATATCCAGAGATAGTAACGACACTGCATCTGCGGTTTCATCGGGGGGAGGAGATCTCTGGGGGTCAGGAGGTCGCTGAGGAGATGACCCCCAGTGACGTCACAATGTATCAGTTTGATTGTGGTGGTTTCCTGCCATCACAGGGTCATTGTCCATCCTGATCTGTCTGGTGCAGCGTTTAGCGTGGGACGCGAGTGATTGATATTACAGGCCTGGAGACAATGGCATCACAGGCAGACGGCGCAGCACCATGCGGGAGGACGGCTTCCCTGTCTGCCATGTTTCCTGTCCAAGTATCGATCGGCCTCAGCAGCCATCCATCTCCTGCAGCGGATGATTGGATTATCAGTGCACCGGCGGACTACAACTCCCAACAGTCACATCGCAGGCAGTTAAAGGGTTAAAACTTCTGTCCCTGGTGGTCGGAGGGGTTAAATGTCCATATCCTGGTGGTCTAAGGGGTTAAATGTCGAAATCCTGGTCTAGTGCAGAGCCATGATATGGTGTAGTCTGTGAATACACATGAGTGGAGGGCAGCCCCCCCTATGGCCCCCCACAGCTGGAGGGGTACATGTCGCCCCCGCTCCGTGTGATCTCTGACATCTTACAGAGATTATATCATGTTTTATACCTTAGTCACATCCAGAGCTGCACATTAGTCACTGATCAGCCTCATAAACTCTATTCACATCCAGAGCTGCATGTACAATTCTACTGTTATATCTGTAATATACTCTGATCACCTCCAAAGCTGCATGTACAGTAATATCTATATTATACTCTGATCACCTCCAGAGCTGCATGTGTCACTGATCAGGCTAATAAACTCTATTCACAGCCAGAGCTGCATGTACAATTCTACTATTATATCTATATTATACTCCAATCACATCCAGAGCAGCATGTACAATTGTACAGTTATATCTGTATTATACTCTGATCGCCTCTAAAGCTGCATGTACATTTCTATTGTTATATCTGTAATATACTCCGAACACATCCAGAGCTGCATGTACAATTCTACTGTAATATCTGTATTATACTCCGATCACCTCCAAAGCTTCATGTACAATTCTAATTTTATATCTATTTTATACTCCGATCACATCCAGAGCTGCATGTACATTTCTACTGTTATATCACTATTATACTCCGATCCCATCCAAAGCTGCATGTACATTTCTACTGTTATATCTCTATTATACTCCGATCACATCCAGAGCTGCATTCTCCTCATGCATCCTTTCTTATACTATAGTTACAACTGAAGCTGCATATACACCATTTTTGTTACAGTATAAAGTCTTTCACTCTAGTCACATCCAGAGCTGCCTTCACCATCCATCGGTTACATCATGCCGTATACTCTGTTTTGTGATACTCTAGTCACATCTAAAGCTGAGGTTACATCATCCTCCCCTCACGTCCAGGTCTGTAGTCACAGTTCTTCTCCATATCCATTGGATCTGTTTGCACCAGGCCTGCAGTGGCTGATAACAGGGAGCACTAGACTGCTGCAAGGCATTACCCTATGACATCTGGACGTGTCCCTGTGGATGATGAGGTCACAGCGGAGGTCATCGGGGAGGGGGGGGGGGGTGACGTCCTCCTGTGACTCTGCTTGGCGAATGTAAACAGCACCAGTCACACAGCTGAGGGTCCGTCACAGTGGTCTCCCATCAAGGCAGTTTAGCGAGGTGCCTGCACTGATACATGGTAACGTGAGTGTTTACAGCTGATGTGTACAGTGGATACAATTGTAACAAAACCTCAGCTGTGTTGGTTCTGGCTTCAGGATGGAATTTTTTTTTACTTTCCATTCATTGACAGCAAGCAAAAGATTTTGACACTGGTGAAACACAAAGTTCCAGATCCTTTCCTTCTCTGGAGCATCATCTCTATCATCTTGCTGCACCTCATGGTTCAAGCCGACCTGTGACTTGTATCAGATTGTCAGCTCCTGTGGCTGAGATACAACACATCCCCCAGAATGATGGAGAATCTGACTACGACTACGATCACTGTTACAATGTATCCCACAGTATGATGGAGAAATCTGACTACGACTACAATCAATGTTACAATATATCTCCCAGGATGATGGAGAAATCTGACTACGACTACAATCACTGTCACAATGTATCCCCCAGGATGATGGAGAAATCTGACTACGACTACAATCACTGTTACAATATATCTCCCAGGATGATGGAGAAATCCGACTACGACTACAATCACTGTTACAATGTATCCCCCAGGATGATGTAGAATCTGACAGCGAGTACAATTTTCGTTACAATGTATCGCCCTGGATGATGGAGAAATCCCTGGGCTCTTCCACCTGTGACTTCCCGTCCTGCACTGTACAGCGCCACGCTGCAGGATGGCGATACAAGGGTCAGTAATAAGGAAGGGCGGCACTTACCTTCGCTATGTCTCTGAGCACAGACCATGACGCAGGCGGCGAGCACCAGGCAGCAGGCGGAGGTCAGCGGATTTGCCATCTGTTTGGGGGACACAAAGCGCAGGGTTAGGTGGAGGGCTCAGGAGCCGGCATGCTGCATGTGTGGCTCGTGTTCCTGGCGGAGCGGGGAGGGGGCTCCGGCTCAGGCTCAGGGCTGGACGGGAGGCAGGAAGAGACGAGATAATAGGAGCCACTCATGTCAGTGACGAGAGCAGCCGCCGCAAGCTACACCAACCTGTGCGACTACTACTCCCAGCAGGCAGCCGCTGCAAGCTACACCAACCTGTGCGCGACTACAACTCCCAGCAGGCAGCCGCTGCAAGCTACACCAACCTGTGCGACTACAACTCCCAGCAGGCAGCCGCTGCAAGCTACACCAACCTGTGCGACTACAACTCCCAGCAGGCAGCCGCTGCAAGCTACACCGACCTGTGCGACTACAACTCCCAGCAGGCAGCCGCTGCAAGCTACACCAACCTGTGCGACTACAACTCCCAGCAGGCAGCCGCTGCAAGCTACACCAACCTGTGCGACTACAACTCCCAGCAGACTGCCGCTACAAGCTACACCAACCTGTGCGACTACAACTCCCAGCAGGCAGCCGCTGCAAGCTACACCAGCCTGTGCCAGACTACAACTCCCAGCAGACTGCCGCTACAAGCTACACCAGCCTGTGCCAGACTACTACTCCCAGCAGACTGCCGCTGCAAGCTACACAAGCCTGTGCCAGACTACTACTCCCAGCAAGCAGCCGCCGCAAGCTACACCAACCTGTGCGACTACAACTCCCAGCAGGCAGCCGCTGCAAGCTACACCGACCTGTGCGACTACAACTCCCAGCAGGCAGTCGCTGCAAGCTACACCAACCTGTGTGCGACTACAACTCCCAGAAGACAGCAGCCGCAAGCTACACCGACCTGTGCGACTACTACTCACAGCAGACAGCAGCCGCAAGCTACACCAACCTGTGCCAGACTACTACTCCCAGCAGGCAGCCGCTGCAAGCTACACCAACCTGTGCGACTACTACTCCCAGCAGACTGCCGCTGCAAGCTACACCAACCTGTGCGACTACAACTCCCAGCAGACTGCCGCTGCAAGCTACACCAACCTGTGCGACTACAACTCCCAGCAGACTGCCGCTGCAAGCTACACCAACCTGTGTGACTACAACTCCCAGCAGACAGCCGCTGCAAGCTACACCAGCCTGTGCGACTACAACTCCCAGCCGCTGCAAGCTACACCAGCCTGTGCCAGACTACTACTCCCAGCAGGCTGGCGGTGCAAGCTACACCAACCTGTGCCAGACTACTACTCCCAGCAGACTGCCGCTACAAGCTACACCAGCCTGTGCCAGACTACTACTCCCAGCAGACAGCCGCTGCAAGCTACACCAACCTGTGCCAGACTACTACTCCCAGCAGACTGCCGCTGCAAGCTACACCAACCTGTGCGACTACAACTCCCAGCAGACTGCCGCTGCAAGCTACACCAACCTGTGCGACTACAACTCCCAGCAGACTGCCGCTGCAAGCTACACCAACCTGTGCGACTACAACTCCCAGCAGACTGCCGCTGCAAGCTACACCAACCTGTGCGACTACAACTCCCAGCAAACAGCCGCTGCAAGCTACACCAACCTGTGCCAGACTACTACTCCCAGCAGACTGCCGCTGCAAGCTACACCAACCTGTGCGACTACAACTCCCAGCAGACTGCCGCTGCAAGCTACACCAACCTGTGCGACTACAACTCCCAGCAGACTGCCGCTGCAAGCTACACCAACCTGTGCGACTACAACTCCCAGCAGACAGCCGCTGCAAGCTACACCAGCCTGTGCGACTACAACTCCCAGCCGCTGCAAGCTACACCAGCCTGTGCCAGACTACTACTCCCAGCAGGCTGGCGGTGCAAGCTACACCAACCTGTGCCAGACTACTACTCCCAGCAGACAGCCGCTGCAAGCTACACCAACCTGTGCCAGACTACTACTCCCAGCAGACAGCCGCTGCAAGCTACACCAGCCTGTGCCAGACTACTACTCCCAGCAGACAGCCGCTGCAAGCTACACCAGCCTGTGCCAGACTACTACTCCCAGCAGACTGCCGCTGCAAGCTACACCAACCTGTGTGCACTACAACTCCCAGCCCCATATACAGATCATACCTGACCCCGTACATCCCAGCTCCCAGCATTCCCTGGGAGACTTCACACCATGCCGGAAGCTTAGGGGTTAATTCCCGATCTGCTGGACACCAGGACTGCCTGATGCCACAATGGAAGCCACTTGTATCCAGCAGTGAGAGGGTTAACCCCGCAGCTGACCCGCTCTATACAGGAGCTGCAGATGCCGAGAGGATTTACCCAGCATGATATGACATGAAGCAGGAGGCTCAGGATGGACAGGGAATCACAGAACCAATGATTTCTCTCATTTGTAGTCATTTTATTATTTGTGATTCACATTTAGTGTAATTATTAATCCTCTAAATATGATTTATTGCCGCCCACCTATGTCCTGATACTCGCACGGCGGGGGGCAAACACACAGCTAACAGCCCCTGATGCCCCCAGGCGTCCACCATCCTGCCCCCTACAGAGCGGCGCACGACTACTGTCCTACAACGCAGTCACCCTACATACAGAATGGAAAATACAGAGGATCACCCAGGAGCAGCGAAATATCTGACTACGACTACAATCACTGTTATACTGTATCCAGGATGATGGAGAGTCTGACTACGACTACAATCACTGTTATACTGTATCCAGGATGATGGAGAGTCTGACTACGACTACAATCACTGTTATACTGTATCCAGGATGATGGAGAATCTGACTACGACTACAATCACTGTTATACTGTATCCAGGATGATGGAGAATCTGACTACGACTACAATCACTGTTATACTATATCCAGGATGATGGAGAGTCTGACTACGACTACAATCACTGTTATACTGTATCCAGGATGATGGAGAATCTGACTACGACTACAATCACTGTTATACTATATCCAGGATGATGGAGAATCTGACTACGACTACAATCACTGTTATACTGTATCCAGGATGATGGAGAATCTGACTACGACTACAATCACTGTTATACTGTATCCAGGATGATGGAGAGTCTGACTACGACTACAATCACTGTTATACTGTATCCAGGATGATGGAGAATCTGACTACGACTACAATCACTGTTATACTGTATCCAGGATGATGGAGAATCTGACTACGACTACAATCACGGTTATACTATATCCAGGATGATGGAGAATCTGACTACGACTACAATCACTGTTATACTGTATCCAGGATGATGGAGAATCTGACTACGACTACAATCACTGTTATACTGTATCCAGGATGATGGAGAGTCTGACTACGACTACAATCACTGTTATACTGTATCCAGGATGATGGAGAATCTGACTACGACTACAATCACTGTTATACTGTATCCAGGATGATGGAGAATCTGACTACGACTACAATCACTGTTATACTGTATCCAGGATGATGGAGAATCTGACTACGACTACAATCACTGTTATACTATATCCAGGATGATGGAGAATCTGACTACGACTACAATCACTGTTATACTGTATCCAGGATGATGGAGAATCTGACTACGACTACAATCACTGTTATACTGTATCCAGGATGATGGAGAGTCTGACTACGACTACAATCACTGTTATACTGTATCCAGGATGATGGAGAATCTGACTACGACTACAATCACTGTTATAATGTATCACCCAGGATGATGGAGAAATCTAATAACTGCAGTAACCATTACATTACGTCACCTATAATATCAGGAGAAATCTGACTACGACTACAGTCACTGTTACAATGTGTAATCACAGATGAGGGAGAAATCTGACTACGACTACAGTCACTGTTATAATATACTCAGGATGATGGAGAAATCTAACGACTACAGTAACAAATACATTAGAGAAATCTGACTACGACTACAGTCACTGTTAGATTTCTCCATCACCCTGGATACATTATACCAACTACTGTAACCATTACATTACATCATCTATGACATCAGAGAAATCTGACTACGACTACAGTTACTGTCACAAAGCATCACCCAGGGTGATGGAGAAATCTGCTGAGGTTGCAATGGTTCGTACGTATGTGAGAACAGTTAGTGTTCCGCTGCCGATCACCCCATTTCCATAATCCTTTAAATAATGGGATTTTCCGGAGCCCTGCGGATTCTGGGAAGCGTCGCTGTACGATGATGGTGGCCGCTCCTGATAGACATTAATGAGTGAATGAAGTGTCAGCAGAAATGTGATAAACGCCGCTCAGATTCACTAATTAATTTCCCCGGATCCTCCACCGCGTCCCGCAGCCTCCCCAATTAGCTGGAAGATTAGACAGGTACAAAATCCCAAAATAATGATCTAATCTGGATAGAAGCAGCAGAGGGTCCGACACCGGTGACCACAGGACCCTCAGGCTGAGAGCCAGGCCCTGCAACCCAGGAGCAGATACTGACCCCAGGTGTAGTGAGGTACAGGAAGGAACAGAGCACAGCAGTGTGAGGACTGGGAGAACCTACAATCCTGGAATATCAATGTACTTTCCACAATTCTGCTGCTACATAGTGGTATTATTTCAAATCTCTCCTGGGACAATACTGACCTATTGGTTGCAGAGAGCACAGAGCACAGCAGGGTGAGGATACACCCCCCAGTATATTAGGAGAAGCTCCAATCCTGGAATATGTATCCATATGTTACAGTACTGCTGCTACTAAAATAATACACTAAGGTCTGACTACACATATCTCTAGAGCTATACCACACATTGGCTGCAGAGAGCACAGAGCACAGCAGAGTGAGGATACACCCCCAGAGCATTAGGAGAAGCTCCAATCCTGGAATATGAATCCATATTTCACAATCCTGCTGCTACTAAAATAATACACCAAGGTCTGAGTATACATATCTCCAGGGCTTTACCACACACTGGCTGCCGAGAGCACAGAGCACAGCTGTGTGAGGGCACACCCCCAGTGCACTTGGAGGAGCTACAACCCTAGTACATAAATCCATATTTCACAGTCCCGCTGCTACTAACAACATACACAAAGGTTTATCTCTTTCCAGGGACAATACATAACACTGTCTGTAGTCTGTAAGGTGACAACTGCTGAGTGCAGCAAGCAGAGATATTGTAGCTCATCTACTAAGGGTCCGCAGGAGTGCATTTTCGTCGGGTTTCCCAACGATTTCCGTTTTGGGGCGAATTGGCCCGGGGGGGCAGGATCGGGTAAGTAAATCTGCCCCATTGAGAGTAATATCAGAAGGTTCTATCCTATGAGTAACGATTGTGTTCTGCTGCGGTGCAGTGGCGGTAAGTGAGGAGCCATCATGTACCTCCTGCGGCCGCGCTCCTGACAGTCCATCAGGTGTCACCAGGTGGAGGACATTCCTGGGCCGCGGTGACCACCGGGACGTTCCCTCCTCTCCTGACAGTCCATCAGGTGTCACCAGGTGGAGGACATTCCTGGGCCGCGGTGACCACCGGGACGTTCCCTCCGCTCCTGACAGTCCATCAGGTGTCACCAGGTGGAGGACATTCCTGGGCCGCGGTGACCACCGGGACGTTCCCTCCGCTCCTGACAGTCCATCAGGTGTCACCAGGTGGAGGACATTCCTGGGGCGCGGTGACCACCGGGACGTTCCCTCCGCTCCTGACAGTCCATCAGGTGTCACCAGGTGGAGGACATTCCTGGGCCGCGGTGACCACCGGGACGTTCCCTCCGCTCCTGACAGTCCATCAGGTGTCACCAGGTGGAGGACATTCCTGGGCCGCGGTGACCACCGGGACGTTCCCTCCGCTCCTGACAGTCCATCAGGTGTCACCAGGTGGAGGACATTCCTGGGCCGCGGTGACCACCGGGACGTTCCCTCCGCTCCTGACAGTCCATCAGGTGTCACCAGGTGGAGGACATTCCTGGGCCGCGGTGACCACCGGGACGTTCCCTCCGCTCCTGACAGTCCATCAGGTGTCACCAGGTGGAGGACATTCCTGGGCCGCGGTGACCACCGGGACGTTCCCTCCGCTCCTGACAGTCCATCAGGTGTCACCAGGTGGAGGACATTCCTGGGCCGCGGTGACCACCGGGACGTTCCCTCCGCTCCTGACAGTCCATCAGGTGTCACCAGGTGGAGGACATTCCTGGGCCGCGGTGACCACCGGGACGTTCCCTCCGCTCCTGACAGTCCATCAGGTGTCACCAGGTGGAGGACATTCCTGGGCCGCGGTGACCACCGGGACGTTCCCTCCGCTCCTGACAGTCCATCAGGTGTCACCAGGTGGAGGACATTCCTGGGCCGCGGTGACCACCGGGACGTTCCCTCCGCTCCTGACAGTCCATCAGGTGTCACCAGGTGGAGGACATTCCTGGGCCGCGGTGACCACCGGGACGTTCCCTCCGCTCCTGACAGTCCATCAGGTGTCATCAGGTGGAGGACATTCCTGGGCCGCGGTGACCACCGGGACGTTCCCTCCGCTCCTGACAGTCCATCAGGTGGAGGACATTCCTGGGCCGCGGTGACCCCCGGGATGTTCCCTCTGCTCCTGACAGTCCATCAGGTGTCACCAGGTGGAGGACATTCCTGGGCCGCGGTGACCACAGGGACGTTCCCTCCGCTCCTGACAGTCCATCAGGTGTCATCAGGTGGAGGACATTCCTGGGCCGCGGTGACCACCGGGACGTTCCCTCCGCTCCTGACAGTCCATCAGGTGTCACCAGGTGGAGGACATTCCTGGGCCGCGGTGACCACCGGGACGCTCCCTCCGCTCCTGACAGTCCATCAGGTGTCACCAGGTGGAGGACATTCCTGGGCCGCGGTGACCACCGGGACGTTCCCTCCGCTCCTGACAGTCCATCAGGTGTCACCAGGTGGAGGACATTCCTGGGCCGCGGTGACCACCGGGACGTTCCCTCCGCTCCTGACAGTCCATCAGGTGGAGGACATTCCTGGGCCGCGGTGACCACCGGGACGTTCCCTCCGCTCCTGACAGTCCATCAGGTGGAGGACATTCCTGGGCCGCGGTGACCACCGGGACGCTCCCTCCGCTCCTGACAGTCCATCAGGTGTCACCAGGTGGAGGACATTCCAGGGCCGCGGTGACCACCGAGACGTTCCCTCAGCTCCTGACAGTCCATCAGGTGTCACCAGGTGGAGGACATTCCTGGGCCGCGGTGACCACCGGGACGTTCCCTCCGCTCCTGACAGTCCATCAGGTGTCATCAGGTGGAGGACATTCCTGGGCTGCGGTGACCACCGGGACGTTCCCTCCGCTCCTGACAGTCCATCAGGTGGAGGACATTCCTGGGCCGCGGTGACCCCCGGGATGTTCCCTCCGCTCCTGACAGTCCATCAGGTGTCACCAGGTGGAGGACATTCCTGGGCCGCGGTGACCACAGGGACGTTCCCTCCGCTCCTGACAGTCCATCAGGTGTCATCAGGTGGAGGACATTCCTGGGCCGCGGTGACCACCGGGACGTTCCCTCCGCTCCTGACAGTCCATCAGGTGTCACCAGGTGGAGGACATTCCTGGGGCGCGGTGACCACCGGGACGTTCCCTCCGCTCCTGACAGTCCATCAGGTGTCACCAGGTGGAGGACATTCCTGGGCCGCGGTGACCACCGGGACGTTCCCTCCGCTCCTGACAGTCCATCAGGTGTCACCAGGTGGAGGACATTCCAGGACCGCGGTGACCACCGGGACGTTCCCTCCGCTCCTGACAGTCCATCAGGTGTCACCAGGTGGAGGACATTCCAGGACCGCGGTGACCACCGGGACGTTCCCTCCGCTCCTAACAGTCCATCAGGTGTCACCAGGTGGAGGACATTCCAGGACCGCGGTGACCACCGGGACGTTCCCTCCGCTCCTGACAGTCCATCAGGTGTCACCAGGTGGAGGACATTCCTGGGCCGCGGTGACCGCCGCTCCTGACAAGGCTCTGCTCGCTCTGCACATTCCTCAGACGCCGCGCGTCACAGCCGTCACCGCTCACGTTCCTCGCACTTCATTTACACGAATGCCCCCCTCACCCCCGGGGTCTGCAGAGCGGAGACAGATGATCCGACGTGTGAGCGGAGACGCCAACCAAGCGGGGACATGAGACCCAGGGATTGTTCTAGCACTGCGTCACCCCGACCGCCAACAACCCCGGATCTACACTCATCAGCCTGATGGTGGCGCTAGAAGAGAGACCTCCATGTGCCCCTGCAAATACTTAGTTGTAGGAAAGCTGGGTGACCCCCAGTGCGGGTGCCGATGGTTGGCATGGGTGCCCTCAGCATGGCGGGGGTCCTACTCTGTCACATTAGGTAATTGGTGTTTGTGGGGCTCGCCCTTCATCGCAGCAGCGAGTGGAGGCGCAACATTTACAGAAGAGACGGCAACAAACGCGTCCGGAAAGAAGAAATTAAAGCGTCGCCCCGTAAAGGTCACACTGACACGAAGCTCCAGCGAGGGAAAGCAGCAGACAAGGAGCAATTTACAGACACAACACACAGGACGGGGAATGCAAAAGTCTTCACACCCCTGAACTCATCCACCTGAACGTTACAGACACAAACGTCTAAGGATCTAATAATGTTTTATGTGATGGAGAAACAAAGTATCAAGGACAGAAAATGCTACAAGTGTCGTGTACAAGTATTCACCCCCCACCCCGAGGACCCTCTGTATCCGCAGTGACAGGTCTGTAGGGGGGGGGGGTCTCCCAGCTTTATCTAGAGGCTGGAGGTTCCCCCATTCTTCTCTGTACATCTAGAGGCTGGAGGTTCCCCCATTCTTCTCTGTACATCTAGAGGCTGGAGGTTCCCCCATTCTTCTCTGTACATCTAGAGGCTGGAGGTTCCCCCATTCTTCTCTGTACATCTAGAGGCTGGAGGTTCCCCCATTCTTCTCTGTACATCTAGAGGCTGGAGGTTCCCCCATTCTTCTCTGTACATCTAGAGGCTGGAGGTTCCCCCATTCTTCTCTGTACATCTAGAGGCTGGAGGTTCCCCCATTCTTCTCTGTACATCTAGAGGCTGGAGGTTCCCCCATTCTTCTTTGTACATCTAGAGGCTGGAGGTTCCTCCATTCTTCTTTGTACATCTAGAGGCTGGAGGTTCCTCCATTCTTCTCTGTACATCTAGAGGCTGGAGGTTCCCTCCATTCTTCTCTGTACATCTAGAGGCTGGAGGTTCCCCCCATTCTTCTCTGTACATCTAGAGGCTGGAGGTTCCTCCATTCTTCTCTGTACATCTAGAGGCTGGAGGTTCCCCCATTGCTCTTTGTACATCTAGAGGCTGGAGGTTCCCTCCATTCTTCTCTGTACATCTAGAGGCTGGAGGTTCCCCCCATTCTTCTCTGTACATCTAGAGGCTGGAGGTTCCCCCATTGCTCTTTGTACATCTAGAGGCTGGAGGTTCCCCCCATTCTTCTCTGTACATCTAGAGGCTGGAGGTTCCCCCCATTCTTCTCTGTACATCTAGAGGCTGGAGGTTCCCCCATTCTTCTTTGTACATCTAGAGGCTGGAGGTTCCCCCATTCTTCTTTGTACATCTAGAGGCTGGAGGTTCCCCCATTCTTCTCTGTACATCTAGAGGCTGGAGGTTCCCCCATTCTTCTCTGTACATCTAGAGGCTGGAGGTTCCCCCATTCTTCTCTGTACATCTAGAGGCTGGAGGTTCCCCCATTCTTCTTGGTACATCTAGAGGCTGGAGGTTCCTCCATTCTTCTCTGTACATCTAGAGGCCGGAGGTTCCCCCATTCTTCTCTGTACATCTAGAGGCTGGAGGTTCCTCCATTCTTCTCTGTACATCTAGAGGCTGGAGGTTCCTCCATTCTTCTCTGTACATCTAGAGGCTGGAGGTTCCTCCATTCTTCTCTGTACATCTAGAGGCTGGAGGTTCCCCCATTCTTCTCTGTACATCTAGAGGCTGGAGGTTCCCCCATTCTTCTCTGTACATCTAGAGGCTGGAGGTTCCCCCATTCTTCTTTGTACATCTAGAGGCTGGAGGTTCCCCCATTCTTCTCTGTACATCTAGAGGCTGGAGGTTCCCCCATTCTTCTTTGTACATCTAGAGGCTGGAGGTTCCCCCATTCTTCTTGGTAAATCTAGAGGCTGGAGGTTCCTCCCATTCTTCTCTGTACATCTAGAGGCTGGAGGTTCCCCCATTCTTCTCTGTACATCTAGAGGCTGGAGGTTCCCCCATTCTTCTCTGTACATCTAGAGGCTGGAGGTTCCCCCATTCTTCTTTGTACATCTAGAGGCTGGAGGTTCCCCCATTCTTCTCTGTACATCTAGAGGCTAGAGGTTCCTCCATTCTTCTCTGTACATCTAGAGGCTGGAGGTTCCCCCATTCTTCTCTGTACATCTAGAGGCTGGAGGTTCCCCCATTCTTCTTTGTACATCTAGAGGCTGGAGGTTCCCCCATTCTTCTCTGTACATCTAGAGGCTAGAGGTTCCTCCATTCTTCTCTGTACATCTAGAGGCTGGAGGTTCCTCCATTCTTCTCTGTACATCTAGAGGCTGGAGGTTCCCCCATTCTTCTCTGTACATCTAGAGGCTGGAGGTTCCCCCATTCTTCTCTGTACATCTAGAGGCTGGAGCTTCCTCCATTCTTCTCTGTACATCTAGAGGCTGGAGGTTCCCCCATTCTTCTCTGTACATCTAGAGGCTGGAGGTTCCCCCATTCTTCTCTGTACATCTAGAGGCTGGAGGTTCCTCCATTCTTCTCTGTACATCTAGAGGCTGGAGGTTCCCCCATTCTTCTTGTACATCTAGAGGCTGGAGGTTCCTCCATTCTTCTCTGTACATCTAGAGGCTGGAGGTTCCCCCATTCTTCTTGTACATCTAGAGGCTGGAGGTTTGATGATACATTATATACGATACATTATGCGGCTGTTGCTGGTTCTCTGCCTCTTGTATCGGCAGCAGCAGAGGATGGGGAGTGTTTTGGGGTTCAGTCCTCACACATCACATGATCTACATTCGGTCCGGGGGATGGGGTCCTGGTGACACCTGTAAGTGACTGTGGTGCCCCCCTGATGCCGCTGGGCATTGCCCGTGGATACCCTACAGACTGACCCACCGCACTACGAGGAGAAAACGGAGAAACTGCGTGTTTTATCACACTCCGGACAGCGGGGGGTTAATGGGCTTTGGCTCCGGCAGACGTCTGGACGCGCTCTCCCCGTATCAGCCTAATGGATGCAGACGGGTGCAGCATTCTCCAGCGGATTCCAAAATAAGACTTTCCGAGGGTTTAATAAGAGCTCCGCGAGGTGGGAGAGGAATGTCAATAATAGGCTGAATCCCAGCCATTAACCCCCGCACTGCCCCCAAAACTCCGCCCCATTCATAATAACCACCCAAGGTCATAGTGCAGGGGGACACCAAAAGCTGAAAGTTGTCTCTAAGGACCAAGACTTCATCGCAGGACCTACAGGAAGATCCTACCAGCAGGGTGACCATCATAAAGAGGCTCACGTGTGGCATCTACATGGAGGTCCAAGGAGGAGACCATCACCATCCAAGAGGAACATCTGGGGGGACACGATACAGGAAGATCCTACCATCAGGGTGACCATCAGAAAGAGGCCCATGTGTGGCATCTACATGGAGGTCCAAGGAGGAGACCATCCAAGAGGAACATCTGGGGGCACACAATACTGGAAGATCCTACCATCAGGGTGACCATCAGAAAGAGGCCCATGTGTGGCATCTACATGGCGGTCCAAGGAGGAGACCATCACCATCCAAGAGGAACATCTGGGGGCACACGATACTGGAAGATCCTACCATCAGGGTGACCATCAGAAAGAGGCCCATGTGTGGCATCTACATGGAGGTCCAAGGAGGAGACCATCACCATCCAAGAGGAACATCTGGGGGCACACGATACAGGAAGATCCTACCATCAGGGTGACCATCAGAAAGAGGCCCATGTGTGGCATCTACATGGAGGTCCAAGGAGGAGACCATCCAAGAGGAACATCTGGGGGCACACAATACTGGAAGATCCTACCATCAGGGTGACCATCAGAAAGAGGCCCATGTGTGGCATCTACATGGCGGTCCAAGGAGGAGACCATCACCATCCAAGAGGAACATCTGGGGGCACACGATACTGGAAGATCCTACCATCAGGGTGACCATCAGAAAGAGGCCCACGTGTGGCATCTACATGGAGGTCCAAGGAGGAGACCATCCAAGAGTAACATCTGGGGGCACACAATACTGGAAGATCCAACCACCAGGGTGACCATCAGAAAGAAGCCCATGTGTGGCATCTATATGGAGGTCCAAGGAGGAGACCATCACCATCCAAGAGGAACATCTGGGGGCACACGATACTGGAAGATCCTACCATCAGGGTGACCATCAGAAAGAGGCCCATGTGTGGCATCTACATGGAGGTCCAAGGAGGAGACCATCACCATCCAAGAGGAACATCTGGGGGCACACGATACAGGAAGATCCTACCATCAGGGTGACCATCAGAAAGAGGCCCATGTGTGGCATCTACATGGAGGTCCAAGGAGGAGACCATCCAAGAGGAACATCTGGGGGCACACAATACTGGAAGATCCTACCATCAGGGTGACCATCAGAAAGAGGCTCACGTGTGGCATCTACATGGAGGTCCAAGGAGGAGACCATCACCATCCAAGAGTAACATCTGGGGGCACACGATACTGGAAGATCCTACCATCAGGGTGACCATCAGAAAGAGGCCCATGTGTGGCATCTACATGGAGGTCCAAGGAGGAGACCATCACCATCCAAGAGGAACATCTGGGGGCACACGATACAGGAAGATCCTACCATCAGGGTGACCATCAGAAAGAGGCCCATGTGTGGCATCTACATGGCGGTCCAAGGAGGAGACCATCCAAGAGGAACATCTGGGGGCACACAATACTGGAAGATCCTACCATCAGGGTGACCATCAGAAAGAGGCCCATGTGTGGCATCTACATGGCGGTCCAAGGAGGAGACCATCACCATCCAAGAGGAACATCTGGGGGCACACGATACTGGAAGATCCTACCATCAGGCTGACCATCAGAAAGAGGCCCACGTGTGGCATCTACATGGAGGTCCAAGGAGGAGACCATCCAAGAGTAACATCTGGGGGCACACAATACTGGAAGATCCAACCACCAGGGTGACCATCAGAAAGAAGCCCATGTGTGGCATCTACATGGAGGTCCAAGGAGGAGACCATCCAAGAGGAACATCTGGGGGCACACAATACTGGAAGATCCTACCATCAGGGTGACCATCAGAAAGAGGCCCATGTGTGGCATCTACATGGCGGTCCAAGGAGGAGACCATCACCATCCAAGAGGAACATCTGGGGGCACACGATACTGGAAGATCCTACCATCAGGCTGACCATCAGAAAGAGGCCCACGTGTGGCATCTACATGGAGGTCCAAGGAGGAGACCATCCAAGAGTAACATCTGGGGGCACACAATACTGGAAGATCCAACCACCAGGGTGACCATCAGAAAGAAGCCCATGTGTGGCATCTATATGGAGGTCCAAGGAGGAGACCATCACCATCCAAGAGGAACATCTGGGGGCACACGATACTGGAAGATCCTACCATCAGGGTGACCATCAGAAAGAGGCCCATGTGTGGCATCTACATGGAGGTCCAAGGAGGAGACCATCACCATCCAAGAGGAACATCTGGGGGCACACGATACTGGAAGATCCTACCATCAGGGTGACCATCAGAAAGAGGCCCATGTGTGGCATCTACATGGAGGTCCAAGGAGGAGACCATCACCATCCAAGAGGAACATCTGGGGGCACACAATACTGGAAGATCCTACCATCAGGGTGACCATCAGAAAGAGGCCCATGTGTGGCATCTACATGGAGGTCCAAGGAGGAGACCATCACCATCCAAGAGGAACATCTGGGGGCACACAATACTGGAAGATCCTACCATCAGGGTGACCATCAGAAAGAGGCCCATGTGTGGCATCTACATGGAGGTCCAAGGAGCAGACCATCACCATCCAAGAGGAATATCTGGGGGCACACGATACTGGAAGAACTCACCAAGAAGCCAGAACTTCATCTCAGGACGTACACGAAGATCTCACCCAAAGAGGGGCACATGTGACATCTCCTGTGGAGTCTACCACCACTGTCCACAAGGAATAGCTGGAGAACCCAAGATCCTGGAAGATGACTAATTATCCAGAACTTCATCCCAGGATGTACAGGAAGAGGTAACAGAACCAAGGGTGACCATCAGATGGAGGGGCATGTGTGGTTGATATGTCCACGAGGAACATCTGGAGACCACATGATGGAAGACGTCTCAGAGAGACCATGATGTCCTCCCAGGATCTACAGGAGGACCTCAACATTTCAGGAGTCACAGTGTAAGGGGAACTTCTAGAGAGGGGTGCAGATAGCATCTATATGGAGGATACCTTTAAGGATTTAGAACTTCAACCTAGGATCTACAGGAAGATCTCACCATAACAGGTCACAGAGCAGGTGATAAACACATTAGAGAGTTACCTCTACCTGGTGATGCACAGAGGAGACCACCACGGTCCAGGGGGAACAGCTGGAAAAGACAAGATGCTGGAAGAAGTCTTTAATAATCCAGAACTTCATCATAGGATCTACAGGTAGATGGTAAGTATCTTCTTGGAACAACTGGAGGACACAAGATGCTGGAAATGTCTGGAAGAAGCCAGAACTTACTCCCAGGACCCACATGTAGATTTCAGCACTATGGAGGTCCCAGGGCAGGGCTAAGCAGAGGAGCACACATGGCATAAGGTGCCAAGAGGAACAACTGAAGGGTCCAGGAGGTCATCCCAAGGTCTACAGGAAAATCTCACCATTACTGAGGTCACAGAGAAGGGGGAACCATCATGGATGGCCACACATTTCATCTACATGGAGGTGCCAGAAGGAGATCGCCAATGTCCAGGAGAAACATCTGGGGAACACAAGATCCTGGAACATCCAGAACTTCATCCCTGGACCTACAGGAAGATCTCACCGTTACTGAGGTCACAGAGAAGGGGGAACCATCATGGATGGCCACACATTTCATCTACATGGACGAGCCAGGAGGAGATAGCCAATGTCCAGGAGGAACATCTGGGGAACACAAGATCCTGGAACATCCAGAACTTCATCCCTGGACCTACAGGAAGATCTCACCATTACTGAGGTCACAGAACGGAGAAGGGCACATGTGACACCTACATGGGGGGGGGATATAGTCCCCAAGGAACCGATGGAGAACACAAGATCCTGGAAGACGTCTCTATTAATCCAGGACTTATCCCAGGACCTACAGGAAGATCCAACCCTACAGAGGTCACAGTAAAAGGCAGAGACTGCCAGGAGGACACAAGATGCTCAAAGACATGTCTAAGAATCCAGGACCTACAGGACGAGGTCTCCCCTACTGAGGCGTGACCTTTAGGCTACACGTGGCATCAGTGTGGGTGGTACCAGGAGGAGACCACGAAAGTCCAGGAGGAGCTGGGAGACATGTGTAATAATCCCATGATGTACAGAGACCCCAGCAGTCCGGGCACATGGTCCATCCTGGAGGTGAGATCTGGGGTCACATATTTGGACACATGGGGCAGAGGACATCCCCCAGCCCGAAGGACATGATGCCCGATCTATATATTCAGGTTCATCCTGAGCCTCCTGGTTCATGAACAGAACTACAGTGATGACTGATGCATGTAATGTCCAGGAGAGGAGGATCGGGGAGGGGGGTGGGGGAGGGGTGTCATGTGCCGCCCGTATATGAGCGCCAAACTGATGGGCAAGATGCCAAACAGCGCTGATTAACCCTTTATGGGGAGGGCGGGGGAGGGATGCATAATGATTGCACTGGCAGAGCGGGCAGACAGCTTGGCAGAGGAGCAGTGACACCTGCAGACAGCCTGGCATGAATAGCCGCGCCATACTGCCGCCCATCCTGAGGCTGGCGCGTGGGCAATGAGGTCCACTGCCACCAAATCCTGCAATCAGCACAACCTGGCAGCGCCCATCCCCGCGCAGGGACCCATCACGAGGGCGCAGCCAGCGATGCCAGGAGCCCCCAATACAATATCCCAGAACCAACCGGACTTCTAATTCTTCATGTTCAATATCTCTACAATGTATCAGCAGTGCAGACAATCTCCGCTGTTACACTGTAACCAGACCTCAGCTGTGAGAACTCACCAGACACCTGACACACTGCACCAAAACTATGAAAGGAGGCTGTCAGCAGGTGTCATGTACCGTCCCTGGAGAGATGGGTAATCAGGGAGCACAGAGCACAGCAGTGTGAGAACACATCTCTCCAGGGACAGTACATAACACTGGCTGCAGAGAGCACAGAGCACAGCAGTGTGAGGTCTGATTACACATCTCTCCAGGAACAATACATAACACTGGCTGCAGAGAGCACAGAGCACAGCAGTGTGAGGTCCGATTACACATCTCTCCAGGGACAATACATAACACTGGCTGCAGAGAGCACAGCAGTGTGAGGTCTGATTACACATCTCTCCAGGGACAATACATAACACTGGCTGCAGAGAGCACAGAGCACAGCAGTGTGAGGTCTGATTACACATCTCTCCAGGGACAATACAGAACACTGGCTGCAAATAGCACAGAACACAGCAGTGTGAGGTCTGATTACACATCTCTCCAGGGACAATACATAACACTGGCTGCAGAGAGCACAGAGCACAGCAGTGTGAGGTCTGATTACACATCTCTCCAGGGACAATACATAACACTGGCTGCAGAGAGCACAGAGCACAGCAGTGTGAGGTCTGATTACACATCTCTCCAGGGACAGTACATAACACTGGCTGCAGAGAGCACAGAGCACAGCAGTGTGAGGTCTGATTACACATCTCTCCAGGGACAATACATAACACTGGCTGCAGAGAGCACAGAGCACAGCAGTGTGAGGTCTGATTACACATCTCTCCAGGGACAATACATAACACTGGCTGCAGAGAGCACAGAGCACAGCAGTGTGAGGTCTGATTACACATCTCTCCAGGGACAGTACATAACACTGGCTGCAGAGAGCACAGAGCACAGCAGTGTGAGGTCTGATTACACATCTCTCCAGGGACAATACATAACACTGGCTGCAGAGAGCACAGAGCACAGCAGTGTGAGGTCTGATTACACATCTCTCCAGGGACAATACATAACACTGGCTGCAGGGAGTACAGAGCACAGCAGTGTGAGGTCTGATTACACATCTCTCCAGGGAGAATACATAACACTGGCTGCAGAGAGCACAGAGCACAGCAGTGTGAGGTATGATTACACATCTCTCCAGGGACAATACCTAACACTGGCTGCAGAGAGCACAGCAGTGTGAGGTCTGATTACACATCTCTCCAGGGACAATACATAACACTGGCTGGAGAGAGCACAGAGCACAGCAGTGTGAGGTATGATTACACATCTCTCCAGGGACAATACCTAACACTGGCTGCAGAGAGCACAGCAGTGTGAGGTCTGATTACACATCTCTCCAGGGACAATACATAACACTGGCTGGAGAGAGCACAGAGCACAGCAGTGTGAGGTCTGATTACACATCTCTCCAGGGACAATACCTAACACTGGCTGCAGAGAGCACAGCAGTGTGAGGTCTGATTACACATCTCTCCAGGGACAATACATAACACTGGCTGCAGAGAGCACAGAGCACAGCAGTGTGAGGTCCGATTACACATCTCTCCAGGGACAATACATAACACTGGCTGCAGAGAGCACAGAGCACAGCAGTGTGAGGTCTGATTACACATCTCTCCAGGGACAATACATAACACTGGCTGCAGAGAGCACAGAGCACAGCAGTGTGAGGTCTGATTACACATCTCTCCAGGTACAATACATAACACTGGCTGCAGAGAGCACAGAGCACAGCAGTGTGAGGTCTGATTACACATCTCTCCAGGTACAATACATAACACTGGCTGCAGAGAGCACAGAGCACAGCAGTGTGAGGTCTGATTACACATCTCTCCAGGGACAGTACATAACACTGGCTGCAGAGAGCACAGAGCACAGCAGTGTGAGGTCTGATTACACATCTCTCCAGGGACAGTACATAACACTGGCTGCAGAGAGCACAGAGCACAGCAGTGTGAGGTCTGATTACACATCTCTCCAGGGACAATACATAACACTGGCTACAGAGAGTACAGAGCACCGCAGTGTGAGGTCTGATTACACATCTCTCCAGGGACAATATATAACACTGGCTGCAGAGAGCACAGAGCACAGCAGTGTGAGGTCTGATTACACATCTCTCCAGGGACAATATATAACACTGGCTGCAGAGAGCACAGAGCACAGCAGTGTGAGGTCTGATTACACATCTCTCCAGGGACAATATATAACACTGGCTGCAGAGAGCACAGAGCACAGCAGTGTGAGGTCTGATTACTCATCTCTCCAGCACAGAGCACAGCAGGGTACTCCCCTAGATTTTGTAAAGATCTACCTTGGATTATTATACCTTGTACGATCTCTCTGTGAATTTGCTGTGGAGACGTCTCGGGTGAAGGCGACTGATGGATCCAGTCACTAAGTGATGACATTAACAAGACAGACCCCGGGGCCCCGTAACCGCACTGACCCCTCAGCAACCCCCACACCTGCAGGGAGTCCACCACATCCACCATTACCCCTGTAATCCCCGGGATTACAGAGATCGGGAGCGAGGAGAGAGACAGCAAGGAGGTGGAGAGGAGACTGTACAGGGGGGATACAATCTATTACTCTCTGTTATCAGCCATTACACCCCGGGGAGAGGAGACTGTACAGGGGGGGATACAATCTATTACTCTCTGTTATCAGCCATTACACCCCGGGGAGAGGAGACTGTACAGGGGGGATACAATCTATTACTCTCTGTTATCAGCCATTACATCCCGGGGAGAGGAGACTGTACAGGGGGGATACAATCTATTACTCTCTGTTATCAGCCATTACACCCCGGGGAGAGGAGACTGTACAGGGGGGGATACAATCTATTACTCTCTGTTATCAGCCATTACATCCCGGGGAGAGGAGACTGTACAGGGGAATACAATCTATTACTCTCTGTTATCAGCCATTACATCCCGGGGAGAGGAGACTGTACAGGGGGGGATACAATCTATTACTCTCTGTTATCAGCCATTACACCCCGGGGGGATAATAACTGGAGCAGACACAATAATATACAGGTGTTGTCTGTCTCTAGGAGGGGTATGATGGGTGCAGCTGCCGCCCCCCCCGCACTGGTTCTGATACATGTGGCCATTGTGTGTGATGGGGAGATTAGATTGTGAGCTCCTGGGGTCAGGGATGATGGTACCTTGTGTTCCTCTGTGCGGCCGGGAGCTCATGTGCTGTGCGCTGCTCCCGGGGAGACGACTCTGCCGTCCTCAGATGTGGAAATCTGCAAAACCAAGAAGAGAAGACAAGAAGATTATACGGGGAGGTCAGCGGGGGCAGCGCTCAGGTCACCCCACAATTACATAGGACTGACACCCAGCCACGTGCCATGAGAGACCACGAGAAAGCATGAGAGACCACGAGGGTCCACAAGAGACCACCATAGACCATGAGAGACCACCATCATTGCCCCCATCACTGGTCATGGTAATTGTACAAGAGGAAAGCATCTAGTACTGACATAAAGGCGGCAGAAGAGAAGCAGCGCCCCCCGGAGGGAAGGGGAGGAGTAGCAGTCATTCCTTAGACTCATCAACATCCAAAAGACTAAACAGCTGCTTCCTAAGGGTGCGGTCACACGTTGCAGTTAAAACTGCATGGCAATGAGTTTTGGGTTGGTTCAGGTGGTATTACTTATTTTAACCAGTGAAATACATCAAATTAACAGGTGAATGACATTTGTGGAACAGCTTTCTCCTGCAAAATCAAATTCACCCGTTCTGTTCATGTCTTTCACCTGTGGAATTGACAAAACTGCACCTAAAACCTCCACAAAGCGGATTGTGATTGCCTAATTAAACAGCTGTTAACACCTGTGTTTACAAAACGCAAATGTTAACATTGTGATAACAAAAGTATGTGTTAACCGCGATGTTAACACACACGTTAACAATGCGTTAACTGTAGCATTTTGTAAACACACATGTTAACAGCTGTTTAATTAGGCAATTCACTCTTCAGTTATTCCAATGCGTTTTTAAACACATGCGGCAAACGCAACGTGTGACCGCACCCTAAATATCAGGACCCTGTGAAACCCTACGTCTAATGCCTGACACCCCAGATCAGAGAGGAACAGAGCAAATCCTCGCCCGGCCTCTGCCCCTCCATGTCCTGTCTCTGCTCTGCTTGTGTCTCTGCTCATGTCTCCGTGTCTCTCCTCCGGTTCTGTCTCTGCTCTCTCCTCTCCTCTGGTTGTGTCTCTGCTCCCTCCTCTCCTCTGGTTCTGTCTCTGCTCCCTCCTCTGCTCTAGTTCTGTCTCTGCTCCCTCCTCTCCTCTGGTTCTGTCTCTGCTCCCTCCTCTCCTCTGGTTGTGTCTCTGCTCATGTCTCCGTGTCTCTCCTCCGGTTCTGTCTCTGCTCCCTCCTCTCCTCTGGTTCTGTCTCTGCTCCCTCCTCTCCTCTGGTTCTGTCTCTGCTCCCTCCTCTCCTCTGGTTCTGTCTCTGCTCCCTCCTCTCCTCTGGTTCTGTCTCTGCTCCCTCCTCTCCTCTGGTTCTGTCTCTGCTCCCTCCTCTCCTCTGGTTCTGTCTCTGCTCTCTCCTCTCCTCTGGTTCTGTCTCTGCTCCCTCCTCTCCTCTGGTTGTGTATCTGCTCCCTCCTCTCCTCTGGTTGTGTCTCTGCTCCCTCCTCTCCTCTGGTTGTGTATCTGCTCCCTCCTCTCCTCTGGTTCTGTCTCTGCTCCCTCCTCTGCTCTGGTTGTGTCTCTGCTTTCCATCTCCTGATTCTCTTTTCCTTTCTTCCTGTCTCTGCTCCCTCCTCTCCTCCGGTTCTGTCTCTGCTCCCTCCTCTCCTCCGGTTCTGTCTCTGCTCCCTCCTCTCCTCCGGTTCTGTCTCTGCTCCCTCCTCTCCTCCGGTTCTGTCTCTGCTCCCTCCTCTCCTCCGGTTCTGTCTCTGCTCCCTCCTCTCCTCTGGTTGTGTCTCTGCTCCCTCCTCTCCTCTGGTTGTGTCTCTGCTCCCTCCTCTCCTCTGGTTGTGTCTCTGCTCCCTCCTCTCCTCTGGTTCTGTCTCTGCTCCCTCCTCTCCTCTGGTTCTGTCTCTGCTCCCTCCTCTCCTCTGGTTCTGTCTCTGCTCCCTCCTCTCCTCTGGTTCTGTCTCTGCTCCCTCCTCTCCTCTGGTTCTGTCTCTGCTCCCTCCTCTCCTCTGGTTCTGTCTCTGCTCCCTCCTCTCCTCTGGTTGTGTCTCTGCTCCCTCCTCTCCTCTGGTTCTGTCTCTGCTCCCTCCTCTCCTCTGGTTGTGTCTCACATCCTCCTCTCCTCTGGTTGTGTCTCACATCCTCCTCTCCTCTGGTTCTGTCTCTGCTCCCTCCTCTCCTCTGGTTCTGTCTCTGCTCCCTCCTCTCCTCTGGTTCTGTCTCTGTTCCCTCCTCTCCTCTGGTTCTGTCTCTGCTCCCTCCTCTCCTCTGGTTGTGTCTCTGCTCCCTCCTCTCCTCTGGTTCTGTCTCTGCTCCCTCCTCTCCTCTGGTTCTGTCTCTGCTCCCTCCTCTCCTCTGGTTCTGTCTCACATCCTCCTCTCCTCTGGTTGTGTCTCTGCTCCCTCCTCTCCTCTGGTTCTGTCTCTGCTCCCTCCTCTCCTCTGGTTCTGTCTCACATCCTCCTCTCCTCTGGTTCTGTCTCTGCTCCCTCCTCTCCTCTGGTTCTGTCTCTGCTCCCTCCTCTCCTCTGGTTCTGTCTCTGTTCCCTCCTCTCCTCTGGTTCTGTCTCTGCTCCCTCCTCTCCTCTGGTTCTGTCTCTGCTCCCTCCTCTCCTCTGGTTCTGTCTCTGCTCCCTCCTCTCCTCTGGTTCTGTCTCTGCTCCCTCCTTTCCTCTGGTTCTGTCTCTGCTCCCTCCTCTCCTCCGGTTCTGTCTCTGCTCCCTCCTCTCCTCCGGTTCTGTCTCTGCTCCCTCCTCTCCTCCGGTTCTGTCTCTGCTCCCTCCTCTCCTCTGGTTCTGTCTCTGCTCCCTCCTCTCCTCTGGTTCTGTCTCTGCTCCCTCCTCTGCTCTGGTTCTGTCTCTGCTCCCTCCTCTCCTCTGGTCCTGTCTCTGCTCCCTCCTCTCCTCTGGTTCTGTCTCTGCTCCTTCCTCTTCTCTGGTCCTGACCGTGTAGCCTGCAGTAATCTCCCCCCTTCCTGCTCTCCGGACTGAGCCCTCTGGGTTGTGGTCCGATGCCCCTGAGGGCCCCATGTGCTGCAGTACTGAGCCCCCCCTTCCACACAGCGTCTCTTCTTCACTTCTGACTTTTTTGGGGTCATTGATACTTAATGTCTGGAAAATCTTTGTTTCCAAATTTTATGTTCCCCGATGCCAAATCCTGAGTGATCCCCGAGGAGGAAGCAGCGGATTTATCCTCCATGTTGATATATCCAGATGCAGAACATTGCTCCCTCCACAGATCCGTAGATAAACATCCTGCAGATTATTACACCACAGGATACACAGTAATGTTCTGCAGATCTCAAGTTAGGCCAGTGGTGTAACAGTCTGCAGGAGAGCTCACTGACTTCTCCACAGATCTGCAGATCGTTGCACTGTCCCCCCTACCACCTGCCAGATACACAGTGATATATCCTGCAGGTTATTACATCACTGACCTCTGCAGAACATTTCCCCTCTACCTCCCAGCCAATACACAGTGACCCCTGCACCCCAGACATATTCCTAGTCATATTCTACATATGCGTCAGATCGAGCACGATGATGCCCAACAGAAGGCAAGATGCCAGTGTGAACAAAGCTCTATGATGCCGGGTGACTTGTAATGTACTAATGAGGCGCAGTGGGCGGGGCTTTGTACCTTGTATGATCAGAACTGATAGATACAACTAGAAACAATGTAAGAGAAACACTGATGAAAAAAAGGGTGACAGGACAAGATGATGGCGATGGGATCTGATGATGGCGATGGGATCTGATGAGGGCGATGGGATGTGATGAGGGCGGTGGGATCTGATGATGGCGATGGGATCTGATGAGGGCGATGGGATCTGATGAGGGCGATGGGATCTGATGAGGGCGATGGGATCTGATGAGGGCGATGGGATGTGATGAGGGCGGTGGGATCAGATGAGGGCAGTGGGATCTGATGAGGGCGGTGGGATCTGATGAGGGCGATGTGATCAGATGAGGGCGGTGGGATCTGATGAGGGCGGTGGGATCTGATGAGGGCGGTGGGATCTGATGAGGGCGGTGGGATCTGATGAGGGCGGTGGGATCTGATGAGGGCGGTGGGATCTGATGAGGGCGATGGGATCAGATGAGGGCGGTGGGATCTGATGAGGGCGGTGGGATCTGATGAGGGCGATGGGATCTGATGAGGATGATGTGATCTGATGAGGGCGGTGGGATCAGATCAGGGTGATGGGATGAGATGAGGGCGATGGGATGAGATGAGGGCGATGGGATCTGATGAGGGCGATGGGATCTGTTGATGGCGATGGGATCTGATGATGGCGATGGGATCTGATGATGGCGATGGGATGAGATGATGGCGATGGGATGAGATGATGGCGATGGGATCAGATGAGGGCGGTGGGATCTGATGATGGCGGTGGGATCAGATGATGGCGGTGGGATCAGATGATGGCGATGGGATCAGATGATGGCGATGGGATCAGATGATGGCGATGCGATCAGATGAGGGCAATGGGATCAGATGAGGGCGATGGGATCTGATGAGGGCGATGGGATCTGATGAGGGCGATGGGTTCTGATAAGGGCGGTGGGATCTGATGATGGCGGTGGGATCAGATGATGGCGATGTGATCAGATGAGGGCGATGGGATCAGATGAGGGCGATGGGATCTGATGAGGGCGATGGGATCAGATGAGGGCGATGGGATCAGATGAGGGCGATGGGATCTGATGAGGGCGATGGGATCTGATGAGGGCGATGGGATCTGATGATGGCGATGGGATCAGATGAGGGCGATGGGATCTGATGATGGCGATGGGATCAGATGAGGGCGATGGGATCAGATGAGGGCGATGGGATCAGATGAGGGCGATGGGATCTGATGAGGGCGATGGGATCAGATGATGGCGATGGGATCAGATCAGGGCGATGAGATCTGATGATGGCGATGGGATCAGATGATGGTGATGGGATCTGATGATGGCGATGGGATCAGATGAGGGCGATGGGATCTGATGATGGCGATGGGATCAGATGAGGGCGATGGGATCAGATGATGGCGATGGGATCAGATGAGGGCGATGGGATCTGATGATGGCGATGGGATCAGATGAGGGCGATGGGATCTGATGATGGCGATGGGATCTGATGATGGCGATGGGATCTGATGATGGCGATGGGATCAGATGATGGTGATGGGATCTGATGAGGGCGATGGGATCTGATGAGGGCGATGGGATCTGATGAGGGCGATGGGATCTGATGAGGGCGATGGGATCTGATGAGGGCGATGGGATCAGATGATGGTGATCGCCCGCTGATGGTCCCTGCAGAGAGCAGGTGACAGGAGGTAATGGACGAGCTGCGCAGGAATGCGGCGTCCTGCAGGTGAGGGATCGCAGGATGAGCCGCTGTCAGAAGCCGTGGTGAGTAGCGATGAAGCGGCTGGTGTTATCACAGGCGGGCGGCGCAGGCGGCGGATACATCACTCGCCAGGTGAGCGGCTCCTGCACGGACACCAGTCATCGCCGTTATTCATCGCCCGAGGATTCAAGGCTCCTGTTTATCACGGGATCCAAAACCTTCCGCAGCCAAGAACCGATAAATCACCGAATCCATCAGAAACCGGATCATAAATTACTGGAGAAGGATTCATAGTCCCGCGACTACTCCTCCAGCCTGATGTGATGACCCCCCCAGAATAAAGGGACAGTCCGCGAATTATGTCTGGAGGTCCCTAACACACAACTCCTCTCCCAGCCTCAGAGCGATGAGTCTCCTACCCCCAATCTCCAATAGATTATACTGTATGAGCATCCAGTGTGGCCCCCACTGATCCCCAGGACCCCAAGGACGGACCCCTAACTTCTCCAAATGCACAGGGGGGGGGGGGTGTACTCTCACTGCTGTGCTCTGTGCTCTCTACAGCCCGTGTCATTGTTCCAGGAGAGATGTGTAATCAGACCTCACACTGCTGTGCTCTGTGCTCTCTGCAGCCAGTGTTATGTATTGTCCCTGGAGAGATGTGTAATCAGACCTCACACTGCTGTGCTCTGTGCTCTCTGCAGCCAGTGTTATGTATTGTCCCTGGAGAGATGTGTAATCAGACCTCACACTGCTGTGCTCTGTTCTCACTGCAGCCAGTGTTATGTATTGTCCCAGGAGAGATGTGTAATCAGACCTCACACTGCTGTGCTCTGTGCAGCTAGTGTTATGTATTGTCCCTGGAGAGATGTGTAATCAGACCTCACACTGCTGTGCTCTGTGCTCTCTGCAGCCAGTGCTATGTATTGTCCCTGGAGAGATGTGTAATCAGACCTCACACTGCTGTGCTCTGTGCTCTCTGCAGCCAGTGTTATGTATTGTCCCTGGAGAGATGTGTAATCAGACCTCACACTGCTGTGCTCTGTGCTCTCTGCAGCCAGTGTTATGTATTGTCCCTGGAGAGATGTGTAATCAGACCTCACACTGCTGTGCTCTGTGCTCTCTGCAGCCAGTGCTATGTATTGTCCCTGGAGAGATGTGTAATCAGACCTCACACTGCTGTGCTCTGTGCTCTCTGCAGACAGTGCTATGTATTGTCCCTGGAGAGATGTGTAATCAGACCTTAGTGAAGGTTGTTAGTAGCTGCAGGACTGAGATATATGGACTTATAGTCCAGAATTTTAGCTTCTCAAGTTCCCCTGAGGGCGTGTCCTCACACTGCTGTGCTCTTAGCTGTGCACTGAACTGCTCCACTGCCCCTCTAGATTGCTCTGAGTAACTTCTGTATAAGGATTCTGATTGGAGACTACAGCAGTTACTTAGAGCAGCGGGGCGGAGCTGAGTAGCAGCTGACATCTTGGATCACAGAGCAGCTCGGCTGCAGTCTGTATGGTCGCCGCTGCTGACAGGTTCCCATTTACTCTGCATTTATAGGATTTCAGTAGAAATCACAGGAAAGTTTCCTGCAGCCTCTGATTGTAAGACCAGATACGATTAATATAAAGATGTGGATTTCAAAATAGTCCCAAATTATTGTATTGTCCTGTCCGTCCACCGAGCTTCACCCTCAGCATAAAGTCAGGAGGTTCTAAGAAATCAGGGGAGGGGCCTAAACAAGGGGGAGGGGCCAAGAGGAAATAGCAAAATGTATCCATTAATTATCATCAATAGAACAATCTGTAAAGGAAATCACAAAACTCACAAAGTGAAAGTAACAGAAAACTTTCAGAGAAATCTAAATGCCATCACATACGGCTCCTCCACCGCTCGCCCAGCAGCCGCTCTGATTTATAACACCGCCATATGTAGGATATATGTCTGCATCATATATAAGGCGGCGAGAAGGGTTTAGTATCAGCGGGAATCCTATATAGTAGCCGCCATCATCACATCCTGCGCACAGGAACCAATTCCACAATCTGCTAATTACCCGAAGACTGCACATTATACACAACAGGAACCGGAGTCACACAACTGCTCCATCATATCAGCCAGACGCCTGAAAGTAGAATAATACCGCCCCCTATGTACAAGAATATAACTACTATAATACTGCCCCCTATGTACAGGAATATAACTACTATAATACTGCCCCCTATGTACAAGAATATAACTACTATAATACTGCCCCCTATGTACAGGAATATAACTACTATAATACTGCCCCCTATGTACAGGGATATAACTACTATAATACTGCCCCCTATGTGCAGGAATATAACTACTATAATACTGCCCCCTATGTACAAGAATATAACTACTATAATACTGCCGCCTATGTACAGGGATATAACTACTATAATACTGCCCCCTATGTGCAGGAATATAACTACTATAATACCGCCCCCTATGTACAAGAATATAACTACTATAATACTGCCCCCTATGTACAGGGATATAACTACTATAATACTGCCCCCTATGTACAGGAATATAACTACTATAATACTGCCCCCTATGTACAGGAATATAACTACTATAATACTGCCCCCTATGTACAGGAATATAACTACTATAATACTGCCCCCTATGTACAAGAATATAACTCCTATAATACTGCCCCCTATGTACAGGAATATAACTCCTATAATACTGCCCCCTATGTACAGGAATATAACTACTATAATACTGCCCCCTATGTACAGGAATATAACTACTATAATACTGCCCCCTATGTACAAGAATATAACTACTATAATACTGCCCCCTATGTACAAGAATATAACTACTATAATACTGCCCCCTATGTACAGGAATATAACTACTATAATACTGCCCCCTATGTACAGGAATATAACTACTATAATACCGCCCCCTATGTGCAGGAATATAACTACTATAATACCGCTCCCTATGTACAAGAATATAACTACTATAATACTGCCCCCTATGTACAGGAATATAACTACTATAATACTGCCCCCTATGTACAGGAATATAACTACTATAATACTGCCCCTATGTACAGGAATATAACTACTATAATACTGCCCCCTATGTACAGAAATATAACTACTATAATACTGCCCCCTATGTACAAGAATATAACTACTATAATACTGCCCCTATGTACAGGAATATAACTACTATAATACTGCCCCCTATGTACAGGGATATAACTACTATAATACTGCCCCCCCTATGTACAAGAATATAACTACTATAATACTGCCCCCTGTGTACAGGAATATAACTACTATAATACTGCCCTCTATGTACAAGAATATAACTACTATAATACTGCCCTCTATGTACAAGAATATAACTACTATAATACTGCCCCCTATGTACAGGGATATAACTACTATAATACTGCCCCCTATGTACAGGAATATAACTACTATAATACTGCCCCCTATGTACAGGGATATAACTACTATAATACTGCCTCCTATGTACAGGGATATAACTACTATAATACTGCCTCCTATGTACAAGAATATAACTACTATAATACTGCCCCCTATGTACAAGAATATAACTACTATAATACTGCCCCCTATGTACAGGGATATAACTACTATAATACTGCCCCCTATGTACAAGAATATAACTACTATAATACTGCCCCCTATGTACAGGAATATAACTACTATGATACTGCCTCCTATGTACAAGAATATAACTACTATAATACTGCCCCCTATGTACAGGGATATAACTACTATAATACTGCCCCCTATGTACAAGAATATAACTACTATAATACTGCCCCCTATGTACAGGAATATAACTACTATAATACTGCCCCCTATGTACAGGGATATAACTACTATAATACTGCCCCCTATGTACAAGAATATAACTACTATAATACTGCCCCCTATGTACAGGAATATAACTACTATAATACTGCCCCCTATGTACAGGAATATAACTACTATAATACTGCCCCCTATGTACAAGAATATAACTACTATAATACTGCCCCCTATGTACAAGAATATAACTACTATAATACTGCCCCCTATGTACAAGAATATAACTACTATAATACTGCCTCCTATGTACAGGAATATAACTACTATAATACTGCCCCCTATGTACAAGAATATAACTACAGGCAGTCCCCGGGTTACATACAAGATAGGGTCTGGAGGTTTGTTCTTAAGTTGAATTTGTATGTAAGTAGAAACTGTATATTTTATAATGGAAGTTCTAGACAATTTTTTTTCTTTTGCCCCAGTGACAATTGGAGTTTCAAAATTTTTGGTGTAATTGGACCAAGAATTATCAATAAAGCTTCATTACAGACACCTTACAGCTGATCATTGCAGTCTGGGACTATAGTAAAGCATCCAGAGAGCTTCACCAGAGGTCACAGTGGGCAGAGGGGTCCGTCTGTAACTATGGGTTGTCTGTAAGTCGGGTGTCCTTAAGTAGGGGACCGCCTGTACTATAATACTGCCTCCTATGTACAGGAATATAACTACTATAATACTGCCCCCTATGTACAGGGATATAACTACTATAATACTGCCCCCTATGTACAGGAATATAACTACTATAATACTGCCCCCTATGTACAAGAATATAACTACTATAATACTGCCCCCTATGTACAAGAATATAACTACTATAATACTGCCCCCTATGTACAGGGATATAACTACTATAATACTGCCCCCTATGTACAAGAATATAACTACTATAATACTGCCCCCTATGTACAGGAATATAACTACTATAATACTGCCCCCTATGTACAGGAATATAACTACTATAATACTGCCCCCTATGTACAGGAATATAACTACTATAATACTGCCCCCTATGTACAGGAATATAACTACTATAATACTGCCCCTATGTACAAGAATATAACTACTATAATACTGCCCCCTATGTACAAGAATATAACTACTATAATACTGCCCCCTATGTACAGGAATATAACTACTATAATACTGCCCCCTATGTACAGGAATATAACTACTATAATACTGCCCCCTATGTACAGGAATATAACTACTATAATACTGCCCCCTATGTACAGGAATATAACTACTATAATACTGCCCCTATGTACAAGAATATAACTACTATAATACTGCCCCCATGTACAAGAATATAACTACTGTAATACTGCCCCCTATGTACAGGGATATAACTACTATAATACTGCCCTCTATGTACAAGAATATCACTACTATAATACTGCCCCCTATGTACAAGAATATAACTACTAGAATACTGCCCCCTATGTACAGGAATATAACTACTATAATACTGCCCCCTATGTACAAGAATATAACTACTATAATACTGCCCCCTATGTACAGGAATATAACTACTATAATACTGCCCCTATGTACAGGAATATAACTACTATAATACTGCCCCTATGTACAGGAATATTACTACTATAATACTGCCCCCTATGTACAAGAATATAACTACTATAATACTGCCCCCTATGTACAGGAATATAATGACTATAATACTGCCACCTATGTACAGGAATATAACTGCTATAATACCGCCCCCTATGTACAGGAATATAACTACTATAATACTGCCCCCTATGTACAGGAATATAACTACTATAATACTGCCCCCTATGTACAAGAATATAACTACTATAATACTGCCCCCTATGTACAAGAATATAACTACTATAATACTGCCCCCTATGTACAGGAATATAACTACTATATTACTGCCCCCTATGTACAGGAATATAACTACTATAATACTGCCCCCTATGTACAGGAATATAACTACTATAATACTGCCCCCTATGTACAGGAATATAACTACTATAATACTGCCCCCTATGTACAGGAATATAACTGCTATAATACTGTCCCATATGTACAAGAATATAACTACTATAATACTGCCCCCTATGTACAAGAATATAACTACTATAATACTGCCCCCTATGTACAGGAATATAACTACTATAATACTGCCCCCTATGTACAGGAATATAACTACTATAATACTGCCCCCTATGTACAGGAATATAACTACTATAATACTGCCTCCTATGTACAGGAATATAACTACTATAATACTGCCCCCTATGTACAGGAATATAACTACTATAATACTGCCCCCTATGTACAGGAATATAACTACTATAATACTGCCCCCTATGTACAGGAATATAACTACTATAATACTACCCCCTATGTACAAGAATATAACTACTATAATACTGCCCCCTATGTACAAGAATATAACTACTATAATACTGCCTCTATGTACAGGAATATAACTACTATAATACTGCCCCCTATGTACAAGAATATAACTACTATAATACTGCCCCCTATGTACAAGAATATAACTACTATAATACTGCCTCTATGTACAGGAATATAACTACTATAATACTGCCCCCTATGTACAAGAATATAACTACTATAATACTGCCCCCTATGTACAGGAATATAACTACTATAATACTGCCTCTATGTACAGGAATATAACTACTATAATACTACCCCCTATGTACAAGAATATAACTACTATAATACTGCCTCTATGTACAGGAATATAACTACTATAATACTGCCCCCTATGTACAAGAATATAACTACTATAATACTGCCCCCTATGTACAGGAATATAACTACTATAATACTGCCCCCTATGTACAGGAATATAACTACTATAATACTGCCCCCTATGTACAGGAATATAACTACTATAATACTGCTCCCTATGTACAGGAATATAACTGCTATAATACTGCCCCCTATGTACAAGAATATAACTACTATAATACTGCCCCCTATGTACAGGAATATAACTGCTATAATACTACATATATTTCATGTGCTCCAATGAGGTGTAGTATACAGTGGGTGTGCTGTGGATGATGGGGGTGGTAGTAGTATACGCAGAGCACTTCTGCGGTATTATAGAAGGTTTCTATGTCCTTCCTCTGTTCCTCCTCTTCCTCCGTCTCTGTACAGAACTTTCCTCATAGACAGATATTGAGTAGATGAATAATTTAGGCTCCTCGGTTCTGGTCTCTCACGTTCTCTGTGTATAATATCCTGAGAGATGAGGAGGAGGAGCAGAGATTAGTGGTTACACGTCACTTCTAGAAGGTTCTGAGGGCAGACAGGGCCTTACACAGAGGTGAATATCGGGGGTCATTAGAGGGGGTTGTAGGGGCTCCCTGTAGTAGTCACATTGTGTGTCCTTCTTCCAATATGGGACCACACACTGTGGTGATCTATGGGGGTCCTAGTAATGAAGTGATCCCATCCCCCTCCTATAGACAAGGTGCAATCATCTGCAGCCCATGGATGTACAATAAGAACCAATGGAAGTGACCATAATAATCCAGAATAAGCTCTGGGGGTCCGCGATGTGAAGCGCTCCGAGCACATTTCCCACCCTCCGCCTCCTGATCAATATTTGATGCCTTTGACACCGAAGAGACAACTTGACCTTTCAAACGATATCATGAGACGTCTGTGGGATTTGGACCTGGATCTGCGGTAGTCAATCATTCATAAAGGTGGGGGAGGGGCGTCAGTTATGGAGACCAGCGCTGCTCCTCTCCTGCTAATCTGTGGAGTCACGTAGTCGTCTTCTTCAGGATCACCTAGTACCTTCAGACTGTGGATCCAGAATAAGGACGGATAATCCCTGGTCCGTTATATCCAGTGTAGATACAATAATGTGGAGAATTCTCCCCATACCGGGATCAAAGCATCGGACCTCCTGACCCGGGAAACAGAACCATGACCCAGATACAGGTCAGGGAATGGAGGAGCTAGTATAGAACATTGCAGTATCAATGAGAACTTTATCTCCCACCCAACACAAGACGGGGGGTGGAGAATCAGGATCAAGAGTGGGGGTCCCCCTAAATAAATAATGGGGGTCATTTACTTACCCGGTCCATTCGCGATCCCACGGCACGTTGTCCAATGAGGATTCGGAGCTTGCCGGGATTCACTAAGGACGGGCACCCGATATCCAGCAGGTGTCGCTGCTGCGCCGAGGTCCGCTGGAGTTCACCATCCTCTTCCTGGTGCAGGTAAGCGCGTGTCAAGCGACACTTTAAAAAAAAAATTTAAAAAAAGCACGATTTTCCCGAATCCATGAGGTTTTCCGACGGCCACGCCCCTTGTTTTTCGTCGCATGCAAGCCGGCGCCAATGTGACACAATCCAATGGCGTGCACCAAAAACCCAGGGAAATTCGGCACAAAATGGTAAAATTCGGAAAACCAACGGAAAAACGTGATTCAGACCCTTAGTTAATGTGCCCCAATGTGTGAGAGGTTCCCTTCAGGTGGATGGGTTGGGAATTACTAATATAATGCAGTCCACCTCATGACATCCCATCACTTCTACATCCATGACCAACTCTCATCCGAGCTTCCACCATCGATCAGGATCGAAAGGAACCCAAAAAAAATTTCATTTTCTAGCAAAAAATAAGAGGCTTCGCGCTGCACACTTCTTAGGTGAGACTCCATCCTTCACGACGTGTCCGTAGGTTACAAATGAATTCTTATTTCCAAGTAAGGAACGGAATGACAAATCCAAGGTCACGGGGAAGAACCCGGCGACATGTGATGAATAGTCCTCCACCGTCACCTGCTCCACTGTCAGCCGCACCTACTCACCGAGCCAACGCTTTCTAAATCATTGGCGTAAGGTCACCAAGCCTGAAATTATGTCACTCCTCGTAGTGGAGCATCCAGCCGTCCCCAGCAGGTCACAGCTTCATTCTGATAATGTCACCAGGGGTCGGAGCCGGGTTAATGGAAGTCTCTCCCCTCCCATAATCCATCAGGGTGGAAATTCCTCCACAATGTTATAAGACTGGAGGACCCCCGACTGCAAACTAGAAGGTTATTGGGACATCCAACATCCTGCTGACATTAATGTTATAAAGTCTCCACCTCAGATACAGTAATGGAGGATACGACTTCCGGAAACTGCAGAGTCTGGTCAGTTTTATGGTCCAAGCTGATAGAAAATTGGAACAAATGCGTATTTCATGACGAAAAATATAGAAGAAACGGGAAGGATAAAATGAAGTGGTTCATGGCCAATCACGTATGGTGATGGATTTCACACAAGAAGGAGACACCAGGTTCGGGCCGGAGCATCTTCTAGGTTCAATTCTTTCTGGTTACGTAACAAAGATAAAAGTTTATAAAGATCAAATACAACTAAGAGATACAGGAAAACCAAAATCTGACCGGCCACCTACTGTCCATTATCATCTCCAAGTCCAAATGAACTTCTGAAGAATCGAACATAAATTCCAGGTCACAGGGCAACAAATCAACAAGTAAAAAGGGAAGCAAAATACCACATAGTACTGAGAGATCCAACAAAACATCTAAAAACATCAACCACCAATGTGAAGGACCTTCCTCTACTGTGATCTCCACCTCCACCGAGTGTCCAGAGACTGAACTTCTGTACAAAAATGTCAAGGACAATAAACGAAACCAAGAACTTGGACAACAGACCAGATACTGATAAGAGACCGGAGACACGGAAACACAGAAAGTGAAGGACCTTCTCGTATTTACTATGAACTCCAGATGTTTGCCAGAGTTTCATGGGTTCCATAACTGTCTCCAAATGTACGGTCCTTGAGGAGCCGAAAACTGAGGTGGAGAAGATAAGACGGTGAATGGCTCAAATGTAAACCTTGAGGGTCACCAGTTCCCTTCACGACGTCCGATGCTTCTCCTGGCCTGACATTCCCTGTTGACTCCGGCAGGAGAAGACATTAGACATTCCCTACGATCCTGCGTCTTACCCCGTAATAACCACATTAACATTCATGAAGAATACTAAACACTTCATTGTGAACAAGGGAGTCCAAGAGTTTACAACCAATATCCTGGAAAAGAGAAAATACCACCAGTCCGGGCCAACGCTTCTTTAAGAAATTTGTGATCAATTATGGGAACCTTCAAACTTGGCCAGCGCCGGGCCACTGATCCCCGAGACTTGGCTCCGGCTTCGCATTAGGTGGGGGCGTCTCTCCTGGCTTTAAGGCCAACGGCTGGAAGAGGAATCAAGAACTCGTAGCCGGAGCTGTTAAATGCTTTAGGATTTCTGAAGAAGTCTTCTGGAAGGTCTGGAAATTTCACAGAACATCGTCTTGGTGTGAGTTTCATGTCGGTCCAATAAAAGGTGCAAAAAGTTGCAACATGTCCAATTTTTTTTTTTTCATGTCCAATGGAGATAGCAAAAATGTACAAGGAGGGGGAGGAGAAGCATAAAGTGATCTCATTGTTAGCGGGAGCGAGGGGGGGTACGTCTACAGTGAAACCATATGGAGAAACATCTCAGCTAACCGGGAATGCAGGACCGGCCGTAGACTCCTCCTGTCTATCTGTCTGCGAGCCAGAACCAGATTCTGAGCCAAGACTAGTAATGTAAAGAGAAGGATGTATGGATCCATCTATGCACCCAGAACAGACATAAGATGTATGGATCCATCTATGCACCCAGAACAGATGTAGGATGTATGGATCCATCTATGCACCCAGAACAGACATAGGATGTATGGATCCATCTATGCACCCAGAACAGACATAGGATGTATGGATCCATCTATGCACCCAGAACATACATAGGATGTATGGATCCATCTATGCACCCAGAACAGATGTAGGATGTATGGATCCATGCACCCAGAACAGACATAGGATGTATGGATCCATCTATGCACCAAGCACAGACATAGGACGTATGGATCCATCTATGCACCCAGAACAGACGTAGGATGTATGGATTCATCTATGCACCCAGAACAGACGTAGGATGTATGGATCCATCTATGTACCCAGAACAGACGTAGGATGTATGGATCCATCTATGCACCCAGAGCAGACGTAGGATGTATGGATCCATCTATGCACCCAGAACATACATAGGATGTATGGATCCATCTATGTATCCAGAACAGACATAGGATGTATGGATCCATCTATGTACCCAGAACAGACGTAGGATGTATGGATCCATCTATGCACCCAGAACAGACATAGGATGTATAGATCCATCTATGCACCCAGAACAGACATAGGATGTATGGATCCATCTATGTATCCAGAACAGACATAGGATGTATGGATCCATCTATGCACCCAGAACAGACATAGGATGTATGGATCCATCTATGCACCCAGAACAGACGTAGGATGTATGGATCCATCTATGCACCCAGAACAGACATATGATGTATGGATCCATCTATGCACCCAGAACAGACATATGATGTATGGATCCATCTATGCACCCAGAACAGACATAGGATGTATGGATCCATCTATGCACCCAGAACATACATAGGATGTATGGATCCATCTATGCACCCAGAACAGACGTAGGATGTATGGATCCATCTATGCACTCAGAACAGACATAGGATGTATGGATCCATCTATGCACCCAGAACAGACATAGGATGTATGGATCCATCTATGCACCCAGAACAGACATAGGATGTATGGATCCATGCACCCAGAACAGACATAGGATGTATGGATCCATCTATGCACCAAGCACAGACATAGGACGTATGGATCCATCTATGCACCCAGAACAGACGTAGGATGTATGGATTCATCTATGCACCCAGAACAGACGTAGGATGTATGGATCCATCTATGTACCCAGAACAGACGTAGGATGTATGGATCCATCTATGCACCCAGAGCAGACGTAGGATGTATGGATCCATCTATGCACCCAGAACATACATAGGATGTATGGATCCATCTATGTATCCAGAACAGACATAGGATGTATGGATCCATCTATGTATCCAGAACAGACGTAGGAAGTATGGATCCATGTATGCACCCAGCACAGACATAGGATGTATGGATCCATCTATGTACCCAGAACAGACGTAGGATGTATGGATCCATCTATGCACCCAGAACAGACATAGGATGTATAGATCCATCTATGCACCCAGAACAGACATAGGATGTATGGATCCATCTATGTATCCAGAACAGACATAGGATGTATGGATCCATCTATGCACCCAGAACAGACATAGGATGTATGGATCCATCTATGCACCCAGAACAGACGTAGGATGTATGGATCCATCTATGCACCCAGAACAGACATAGGATGTATGGATCCATCTATGCACCCAGAACAGACACAGGATGTATGGATCCATCTATGCACCCAGCACAGACATAGGATGTATGGATCCGTCTATGCACCCAGAACAGACATAGGATGTATGGATCCATCTATGCACCCAGAACATACATAGGATGTATGGATCCATCTATGCACCCAGAACAGACATAGGATGTATGGATCCATCTATGCACCCAGAACAGACATAGGATGCATGGATCCATCTATGCACCCAGAGCAGACGTAGGATGGGCCCCTGGGGGCCACAGTCACTACAAGGTGAGGTTCAGTGATATTGTCCTACACAAACATCAGCGGCAGAGAGGGCAGGTCCACATCAGACTACAGGTCCTGCACTGGCACATTGTAACGAGGAGCCAGCACCATAAGGTAAATCACTGAATGTGATGGTGAGAAGTGACGGCTTATCCGGACGCATCTCTCACTGCTCCAGAGCCGACGCCGCGCACAACATCTCATAAATAACTGCAATGATTTATCAGCAGATAGAAAAATGGTGTAAAAATAATAGAAAAAGGATTTATCACAGGAAAACAATCGGCGGCTTTCATCGCGTTGTGTTTCCTCTGATACATGAGGCTTGTCATCGCAACGCAGACAAAGACATGATAAATAGGAAGCCTGGAGCTCCGAACAATGGATAAGCATCCCGCAGCATCCGACCCAAAACTAAGGTCCTCTCATATACAAATAATGTAAAGACTAGTGGTGGCTGTATATACAGTATCTCCTGAGCTCCCCCTAGTGGTGGTTGTATACACAGTATGTAGTAATCTCCAGAGCTCCCCCTAGTGGTGGTTGTATACACAGTATGTAGTAATCTCCAGAGCTCCTCCTAGTGGTGGCTGTATATACAGTATGTAGTAATCTCCTGAGCTCCTCCTAGTGGTGGCTGTATATACAGTATGTAGTAATCTCCAGAGCTCCCCCTAGTGGTGGTTGTATACACAGTATGTAGTAATCTCCTGAGCTCCTCCTAGTGGTGGCTGTATATACAGTATGTAGTAATCTCCTGAGCTCCTCCTAGTGGTGGCTGTATATACAGTATGTAGTAATCTCCTGAGCTCCCCCTAGTGGTGGTTGTATACACAGTATGTAGTAATCTCCAGAGCTCCCCCTAGTGGTGGTTGTATATGCAGTATGTAGTAATCTCCTGAGCTCCCCCTAGTGGTGGCAGTATATACAGTATGTAGTAATCTCCTGAGCTCCCCCTAGTGGTGGCAGTATATACAGTATGTAGTAATCTCCTGAGCTCCCCCTAGTGGTGGCTGTATATACAGTATATAGTAATCTCCTGAGCTCCCCCTAGTGGTGGCAGTATATACAGTATGTAGTAATCTCCTGAGCTTCCCCTAGTGGTGGCTGTATATACAGTATGTAGTAATATCCTGAGCTCCCCCTAGTGGTGGCTGTATATACAGTATGTAGTAATCTCCTGAGCTCCCCCTAGTGGTGGCTGTATATACAGTATGTAGTAATCTCCTGAGCTCCCCCTAGTGGAGGCTGTATATACAGTATGTAGTAATCTCCTGAGCTCCCCCTAGTGGTGGCTGTATATACAGTATGTAGTAATCTCCTGAGCTCCCCCTAGTGGTGGTGTATATACAGTATGTTGCAATCTCCTGAGCTCCTCCTAGTGGTGGTTGTATATACAGTATGTAGCAATCTCCTGAGCTCCCCCTAGTGGTGGCTGTATATACAGTATGTAGTAATCTCCTGAGCTCCCCCTAGTGGTGGCTGTATATACAGTATGTAGTAATCTCCTGAGCTCCCCCTAGTGGTGGTGTATATACAGTATGTTGCAATCTCCTGAGCTCCTCCTAGTGGTGGTTGTATATACAGTATGTAGCAATCTCCTGAGCTCCCCCTAGTGGTGGCTGTATATACAGTATGTAGTAATCTCCTGAGCTCCCTCTAGTGGTGGCTGTATATACAGTATGTAGTAATCTCCTGAGCTCCCCCTAGTGGTGGCAGTATATACAGTATGTAGTAATCTCCTGAGCTCCTCCTAGTGGTGGCTGTATATACAGTATGTAGTAATCTCCTGAGCTCCCCCTGGTATTGGTTGTATACACAGTATGTAGTAATCTCCCGAGCTCCTCCTAGTGGTGGTGTATATACAGTATGTAGTAATCTCCTGAGCTCCTCCTAGTAGTGGCTGTATATACAGTATGTAGTAATCTCCTGAGCTCCCCCTAGTGGTGGCTGTATATACAGTATGTAGTAATCTCCTGAGCTCCCCTAGCGGTGGCTGTATATACAGTATGTAGTAATCTCCTGAGCTCCCCCTAGTGGTGGCTGTATATACAGTATGTAGTAATCTCCTGAGCTCCTCCTAGTGGTGGTTGTATATACAGTATGTAGTAATCTCCTGAGCTCCCCCTAGTGGTGGCTGTATATAATGTATGTAGTAATCTCCCGAGCTCCCCCTAGTGGTGGCTGTATATACAATATGAAGTAATCTCCTGAGCTCCTCCTAGTGGTGGCTGTATATACAGTATGTAGCAATCTCCTGAGCTCCTCCTAGTGGTGGCTGTATATACAGTATGTAGTAATCTCCTGAGCTCCTCCTAGTGGTGGTTGTATATACAGTATGTAGTAATCTCCTGAGCTCCCCCTAGTGGTGGCTGTATATAATGTATGTAGTAATCTCCCGAGCTCCCCCTAGTGGTGGCTGTATATACAATATGAAGTAATCTCCTGAGCTCCTCCTAGTGGTGGCTGTATATACAGTATGTAGTAATCTCCTGAGCTCCTCCTAGTGGTGGTTGTATATTCAGTATGTAGTAATCTCCTGAGCTCCTCCTAGTGGTGGCTGTATATACAGTATGTAGTAATCTCCTGAGCTCCTCCTAGTGGTGGTTGTATATACAGTATGTAGTAATCTCCTGAGCTCCTCCTAGTGGTGGCTGTATATACAGTATGTAGTACTCTCCTGAGCTCCCCATAGTGGTGGCTGTATATACAGTATGTAGTAATCTCCTGAGCTCCTCCTAGTGGTGGTGTATATACAGTATGTAGTAATCTCCTCAGCTCCTCCTAGTGGTGGTTGTATATACAGTATGTAGTAATCTCCTGAGCTCCCCCTAGTGGTGGCTGTATATAATGTATGTAGTAATCTCCCGAGCTCCCCCTAGTGGTGGTGTATATACAGTATGTAGTAATCTCCTGAGCTCCCCTAGCGGTGGCTGTATATACAGTATGTAGTAATCTTCTGAGCTCCTCCAAGTGGTGGTGTATATACAGTATGTAGTAATCTCCTGAGCTCCCCTAGTGGTGGCTGTATATACAGTATGTAGTAATCTCCTGAGCTCCCCCTAGTGGTGGCTGTATATACAGTATGTAGTAATCTCCTGAGCTCCTCCTAGTGGTGACTGTATATACAGTATGTAGTAATCACCTGAGCTCCCCCTAGTGGTGGCTGTATATACGGTATGTAGTAATCTCCTGAGCTCCCCTAGTGGTGGTGTATATACAGTATGTAGTAATCTCCTGAGCTCCCCCTAGTGGTGGCTGTATATACAGTATGTAGTCATCTCCTGAGCTCCCCCTAGTGGTGGCTGTATATACAGAATGTAGTAATCTCCTGAGCTCCTCCTAGTGGTGGCTGTATATACAGTATGTAGTAATCTCCTGAGCTCCCCCTAGTGGTGGTGTATATAAAGTATGTAGTAATCTCCTGAGCTCCCCCTAGTGGTGGCAGTATATACAGTATGTAGTAATCTTCTGAGCTCCCCTAGTGGTGGCTGTATATACAGTATGTAGTAATCTCCTGAGCTCCTCCTAGTGGTGACTGTATATACAGTATGTAGTAATCTCCTGAGCTCCCCCTAGTGGTGATGTATATACAGTATGTAGTAATCTCCTGAGCTCCCCTAGTGGTGGCTGTGTATACAGTATGTAGTAATCTCCTGAGCTCCCCTAGTGGTGGCTGTATATACAGTATGTAGTAATCTCCTGAGCTCCTCCTAGTGGTGACTGTATATACAGTATGTAGTAATCTCCTGAGCTCCCCCTAGTGGTGGTGTATATAAAGTATGTAGTAATCTCCTGAGCTCCTCCTAGTGATGGTGTATATACAGTATGTAGTAATCTCCCAAGCTCCTCCTAGTGGTGGCTGTATATACAGTATGTAGTAATCTCCTGAGCTCCCCCCAGTGGTGGCTGTATATACAGTATGTAGTAATCTCATGAGCTCCTCCTAGTGGTGCTCTATATACAGTATGTAGTAATCTCCTGAGCTCCCCTAGTGGTGGCTGTATATACAGTATGTAATAATCTCCTAAACTCCCCCTAGTGGTTGTGTATATACAGTATGTAGTAATCTGAGCTCCTCCTAGTGGTGCTGTGTATACAGTATGTAGTAATCCCCTGAGCTCCCCCTAGTGGTTGTGTATATACAGTATGTAGTAATCTGCTGAGCTCCCCCTAGTGGTGGCAGTATATACAGTATGTAGTAATCTCCTGAGCTCCTCCTAGTGGTGGCTGTATATACAGTATGTAATAATCTCCTAAACTCCCCCTAGTGGTTGTGTATATACAGTATGTAGTAATCTCTTGAGCTCCTCCTAGTGGTGCTGTATATACCGTATGTAGTAATCTCCTGAGCTCCTCCTAGTGGTGCTGTGTATACAGTATGTAGTAATCTCCTGAGCTCCTCCTAGTGGTGCTGTATATACCATATGTAGTAATCTCCCGAGCTCCCCCTAGTGGTGGCTGCATATACAGTGTGTAGTAATCTCCTGAGCTCCCCCTAGTGGTGGCTGTATATACAGCATGTAAAAATCTCCTGAGCTCCCCCTAGTGGTGGCTGTATATACAGTATGTAGTAATCTCCTGAGCTCCCCCTAGTGGTGGCTGTATATACAGTATGTAGTAATCTCCTGAGCTCCCCCTAGTGGTGGTGTATATACAGTATGTAGTAATCTCCTGAGCTCCTCCTAGTGGTGGTGTGTATACCGTATGTAGTAATCTCCTGAGCTCCCCCTAGTGGTGGCTGTATATACAGCATGTAGAAATCTCCTGAGCTCCCCCTAGTGGTGGCTGTATATACAGTATGTAGTAATCTCCTGAGCTCCTCCTAGTGGTGCTGTATATACAGTATGTAGTAATCTCCCGAGCTCCCCCTAGTGGTGGCTGTATATACGGTATGTAGTAATCTCCTGAGCTCCCCTAGTGGTGGTGTATATACAGTATGTAGTAATCTCCTGAGCTCCCCCTAGTGGTGGCTGTATATACAGTATGTAGTCATCTCCTGAGCTCCCCCTAGTGGTGGCTGTATATACAGTATGTAGTAATCTCCTGAGCTCCTCCTAGTGGTGACTGTATATACAGTATGTAGTAATCACCTGAGCTCCCCCTAGTGGTGGCTGTATATACGGTATGAAGTAATCTCCTGAGCTCCCCTAGTGGTGGTGTATATACAGTATGTAGTAATCTCCTGAGCTCCCCCTAGTGGTGGCTGTATATACAGTATGTAGTCATCTCCTGAGCTCCCCCTAGTGGTGGCTGTATATACAGTATGTAGTAATCTCCTGAGCTCCTCCTAGTGGTGGCTGTATATACAGTATGTAGTAATCTCCTGAGCTCCCCCTAGTGGTGGTGTATATAAAGTATGTAGTAATCTCCTGAGCTCCCCCTAGTGGTGGCTGTATATACAGTATGTAGTAATCTTCTGAGCTCCCCTAGTGGTGGCTGTATATACAGTATGTAGTAATCTCCTGAGCTCCCCCTAGTGGTGGCTGTATATACAGTATGTAGTAATCTCCTGAGCTCCTCCTAGTGGTGACTGTATATACAGTATGTAGTAATCACCTGAGCTCCCCCTAGTGGTGGCTGTATATACGGTATGAAGTAATCTCCTGAGCTCCCCTAGTGGTGGTGTATATACAGTATGTAGTAATCTCCTGAGCTCCCCCTAGTGGTGGCTGTATATACAGTATGTAGTCATCTCCTGAGCTCCCCCTAGTGGTGGCTGTATATACAGTATGTAGTAATCTCCTGAGCTCCTCCTAGTGGTGGCTGTATATACAGTATGTAGTAATCTCCTGAGCTCCCCCTAGTGGTGGTGTATATAAAGTATGTAGTAATCTCCTGAGCTCCCCCTAGTGGTGGCTGTATATAATGTATGTAGTAATCTCCCGAGCTCCCCCTAGTGGTGGCTGTATATACAATATGAAGTAATCTCCTGAGCTCCTCCTAGTGGTGCTCTATATACAGTATGTAGTAATCTCCTGAGCTCCCCTAGTGGTGGCTGTATATACAGTATGTAATAATCTCCGAAACTCCCCCTAGTGGTTGTGTATATACAGTATGTAGTAATCTCCTGAGCTCCTCCTAGTGGTGCTCTATATACAGTATGTAGTAATCTCCTGAGCTCCCCTAGTGGTGGCTGTATATACAGTATGTAATAATCTCCGAAACTCCCCCTAGTGGTTGTGTATATACAGTATGTAGTAATCTCCTGAGCTCCTCCTAGTGGTGCTCTATATACAGTATGTAGTAATCTCCTGAGCTCCCCTAGTGGTGGCTGTATATACAGTATGTAATAATCTCCGAAACTCCCCCTAGTGGTTGTGTATATACAATATGAAGTAATCTCCTGAGCTCCTCCTAGTGGTGCTCTATATACAGTATGTAGTAATCTCCTGAGCTCCCCTAGTGGTGGCTGTATATACAGTATGTAATAATCTCCGAAACTCCCCCTAGTGGTTGTGTATATACAATATGAAGTAATCTCCTGAGCTCCTCCTAGTGGTGCTCTATATACAGTATGTAGTAATCTCCTGAGCTCCCCTAGTGGTGGCTGTATATACAGTATGTAATAATCTCCGAAACTCCCCCTAGTGGTTGTGTATATACAGTATGTAGTAATCTCCTGAGCTCCTCCTAGTGGTGCTCTATATACAGTATGTAGTAATCTCCTGAGCTCCCCTAGTGGTGGCTGTATATACAGTATGTAATAATCTCCGAAACTCCCCCTAGTGGTTGTGTATATACAGTATGTAGTAATCTCCTGAGCTCCCCCTAGTGGTGGTGTATATAAAGTATGTAGTAATCTCCTGAGCTCCTCCTAGTGGTGGTGTATATAAAGTATGTAGTAATCTCCTGAGCTCCTCCTAGTGGTGATGTATATACAGTATGTAGTAATCTCCTGAGCTCCCCTAGTGGTGGCTGTATATACAGTATGTAGTCATCTCCTGAGCTCCCCCTAGTGGTGGCTGTATATACAGTATGTAGTAATCTCCTGAGCTCCTCCTAGTGGTGGCTGTATATACAGTATGTAGTAATCTCCTGAGCTCCCCCTAGTGGTGGTGTATATAAAGTATGTAGTAATCTCCTGAGCTCCCCCTAGTGGTGGCTGTATATACAGTATGTAGTAATCTTCTGAGCTCCCCTAGTGGTGGCTGTATATACAGTATGTAGTAATCTCCTGAGCTCCTCCTAGTGGTGACTGTATATACAGTATGTAGTAATCTCCTGAGCTCCCCCTAGTGGTGGTGTATATAAAGTATGTAGTAATCTCCTGAGCTCCTCCTAGTGGTGATGTATATACAGTATGTAGTAATCTCCTGAGCTCCCCTAGTGGTGGCTGTGTATACAGTATGTAGTAATCTCCTGAGCTCCTCCTAGTGGTGGTGTATATACAGTATGTAGTAATCTCCTGAGCTCCCCCTAGTGGTGGCTGTATATACAGTATGTAGTCATCTCCTGAGCTCCCCCTAGTGGTGGCTGTATATACAGTATGTAGTAATCTCCTGAGCTCCTCCTAGTGGTGGCTGTATATACAGTATGTAGTAATCTCCTGAGCTCCCCTAGTGGTGGCTGTATATACAGTATGTAATAATCTCCGAAACTCCCCCTAGTGGTTGTGTATATACAGTATGTAGTAATCTCCTGAGCTCCTCCTAGTGGTGCTCTATATACAGTATGTAGTAATCTCCTGAGCTCCCCTAGTGGTGGCTGTATATACAGTATGTAATAATCTCCGAAACTCCCCCTAGTGGTTGTGTATATACAATATGAAGTAATCTCCTGAGCTCCTCCTAGTGGTGCTCTATATACAGTATGTAGTAATCTCCTGAGCTCCCCTAGTGGTGGCTGTATATACAGTATGTAATAATCTCCGAAACTCCCCCTAGTGGTTGTGTATATACAATATGAAGTAATCTCCTGAGCTCCTCCTAGTGGTGCTCTATATACAGTATGTAGTAATCTCCTGAGCTCCCCTAGTGGTGGCTGTATATACAGTATGTAATAATCTCCGAAACTCCCCCTAGTGGTTGTGTATATACAGTATGTAGTAATCTCCTGAGCTCCTCCTAGTGGTGCTCTATATACAGTATGTAGTAATCTCCTGAGCTCCCCTAGTGGTGGCTGTATATACAGTATGTAATAATCTCCGAAACTCCCCCTAGTGGTTGTGTATATACAGTATGTAGTAATCTCCTGAGCTCCCCCTAGTGGTGGTGTATATAAAGTATGTAGTAATCTCCTGAGCTCCTCCTAGTGGTGGTGTATATAAAGTATGTAGTAATCTCCTGAGCTCCTCCTAGTGGTGATGTATATACAGTATGTAGTAATCTCCTGAGCTCCCCTAGTGGTGGCTGTATATACAGTATGTAGTCATCTCCTGAGCTCCCCCTAGTGGTGGCTGTATATACAGTATGTAGTAATCTCCTGAGCTCCTCCTAGTGGTGGCTGTATATACAGTATGTAGTAATCTCCTGAGCTCCCCCTAGTGGTGGTGTATATAAAGTATGTAGTAATCTCCTGAGCTCCCCCTAGTGGTGGCTGTATATACAGTATGTAGTAATCTTCTGAGCTCCCCTAGTGGTGGCTGTATATACAGTATGTAGTAATCTCCTGAGCTCCTCCTAGTGGTGACTGTATATACAGTATGTAGTAATCTCCTGAGCTCCCCCTAGTGGTGGTGTATATAAAGTATGTAGTAATCTCCTGAGCTCCTCCTAGTGGTGATGTATATACAGTATGTAGTAATCTCCTGAGCTCCCCTAGTGGTGGCTGTGTATACAGTATGTAGTAATCTCCTGAGCTCCCCTAGTGGTGGCTGTATATACAGTATGTAGTAATCTCCTGAGCTCCTCCTAGTGGTGACTGTATATACAGTATGTAGTAATCTCCTGAGCTCCCCCTAGTGGTGACTGTATATACAGTATGTAGTAATCTCCTGAGCTCCTCCTAGTGATGGTGTATATACAGTATGTAGTAATCTCCCAAGCTCCTCCTAGTGGTGGCTGTATATACAGTATGTAGTAATCTCCTGAGCTCCCCCCAGTGGTGGCTGTATATACAGTATGTAGTAATCTCGTGAGCTCCTCCTAGTGGTGCTCTATATACAGTATGTAGTAATCTCCTGAGCTCCCCTAGTGGTGGCTGTATATACAGTATGTAATAATCTCCGAAACTCCCCCTAGTGGTTGTGTATATACAGTATGTAGTAATCTCCTGAGCTCCTTTTAGTGGTGCTCTATATACAGTATGTAGTAATCTCCTGAGCTCCCCTAGTGGTGGCTGTATATACAGTATGTAATAATCTCCGAAACTCCCCCTAGTGGTTGTGTATATACAGTATGTAGTAATCTGAGCTCCTCCTAGTGGTGCTGTGTATACAGTATGTAGTAATCCCCTGAGCTCCCCCTAGTGGTTGTGTATATACAGTATGTAGTAATCTGCTGAGCTCCCCCTAGTGGTGGCAGTATATACAGTATGTAGTAATCTCCTGAGCTCCTCCTAGTGGTGCTCTATATACAGTATGTAGTAATCTCCTGAGCTCCCCTAGTGGTGGCTGTATATACAGTATGTAATAATCTCCGAAACTCCCTCTAGTGGTTGTGTATATACAGTATGTAGTAATCTGAGCTCCTCCTAGTGGTGCTGTGTATACAGTATGTAGTAATCCCCTGAGCTCCCCCTAGTGGTTGTGTATATACAGTATGTAGTAATCTGCAGAGCTCCCCCTAGTGGTGGCAGTATATACAGTATGTAGTAATCTCCTGAGCTCCTCCTAGTGGTGGCTGTATATATAGTATGTAGTAATCTCCTGAGCTCCTCCTAGTGGTGGCTGTATATACAGTATGTAGTAATCTCCTGAGCTCCCCCTAGTGGTGGCTGTATATACAGTATGTAATAATCTCCTAAACTCCCCCTAGTGGTTGTGTATATACAGTATGTAGTAATCTCTTGAGCTCCTCCTAGTGGTGCTGTATATACCGTATGTAGTAATCTCCTGAGCTCCTCCTAGTGGTGCTGTGTATACAGTATGTAGTAATCTCCTGAGCTCCTCCTAGTGGTGCTGTATATACCATATGTAGTAATCTCCCGAGCTCCCCCTAGTGGTGGCTGCATATACAGTGTGTAGTAATCTCCTGAGCTCCCCCTAGTGGTGGCTGTATATACAGCATGTAGAAATCTCCTGAGCTCCCCCTAGTGGTGGCTGTATATACAGTATGTAGTAATCTCCTGAGCTCCCCCTAGTGGTGGCTGTATATACAGTATGTAGTAATCTCCTGAGCTCCCCCTAGTGGTGGTGTATATACAGTATGTAGTAATCTCCTGAGCTCCTCCTAGTGGTGGTGTTTATACCGTATGTAGTAATCTCCTGAGCTCCCCCTAGTGGTGGCTGTATATACAGCATGTAGAAATCTCCTGAGCTCCCCCTAGTGGTGGCTGTATATACAGTATTTAGTAATCTCCTGAGCTCCCCCTAGTGGTGGCTGTATATACAGTATGTAGTAATCTCCTGAGCTCCCCCTAGTGGTGGCTGTATATACGGTATGTAGTAATCTCCTGAGCTCCCCTAGTGGTGGCTGTATATACAGTATGTAGTAATCTCCCGAGCTCCCCCTAGTGGTGGCTGTATATACAGTATGTAGTAATCTCCTGAGCTCCCCCTAGTGGTGGATGTATATACAGTGTGTAGTAATCTCCTGAGCTCCCCCTAGTGGTGGCTGTATATACAGCATGTAGAAATCTCCTGAGCTCCCCCTAGTGGTGGCTGTATATACAGTATGTAGTAATCTCCTGAGCTCCCCTAGTGGTGGCTGTATATACAGTATGTAGTAATCTCCTGAGTTCCCCTAGTGGTGGATGTATATACAGTATGTAGTAATCTCCTGAGCTCCCCCTAGTGGTGGCTGTATATACAGTATGTAGTAATCTCCTGAGCTCCTCCTAGTGGTGACTGTATATACAGTATGTAGTAATCTCCTGAGCTCCCCCTAGTGGTGGCTGTATATACAGTATGTAGTAATCTCCTGAGCTCCCCTAGTGGTGGCTGTATATACAGTATGTAATAATCTCCTCAGCTCCCCCTAGTGGTGGCTGTATATACAGTATGTAGTAATCTCCTGAGCTCCCCCTAGTGGTGGCTGTATATACAGTATGTAGTAATCTCCTGAGCTCCCCCTAGTGGTGGCTGTATATACAGTATGTAGTAATCTCCTGAGCTCCCCTAGTGGTGGCTGTATATACAGTATGTAATAATCTCCTCAGCTCCCCCTAGTGGTGGCTGTATATACAGTATGTAGTAATCTCCTGAGCTCCCCTAGTGGTGGCTGTATATACAGTATGTAGTAATCTCCTGAGCTCCCCCTAGTGGTGGCTGTATATACAGTATGTAGTAATCTCCTGAGCTCCTCCTAGTGGTGGTGTATGTACAGTATGTAGTAATCTCCTGAGCTCCCCCTAGTGGTGGCTGTATATACAGTATGTAGTAATCTCCTGAGCTCCTCCTAGTGGTGGCTGTATATACAGTATCTAGTTATCTCCTGAGCTCCTCCTAGTGGTGGTTGTATATACAGTATGTAGTAATCTCCTCAGCTCCCCCTAGTGGTGGCTGTATATACAGTATGTAGTAATCTCCTGAGCTCCTCCTAGTGGTGGTGTATATACAGTATGTAGTAATCTCCTGAGCTCCTCCTAGTGGTGGCTGTATCTACAGTATCTAGTTATCTCCTGAGCTCCTCCTAGTGGTGGTTGTATATACAGTATGTAGTAATCTCCTCAGCTCCCCCTAGTGGTGGCTGTATATACAGTATGTAGTAATCTCCTGAGCTCCTCCTAGTCGTGGCTGTATATACAGTATGTAGTAATCTCCTGAGCTCCCCCTAGTGGTGGCTGTATATACAGTATGTAGTAATCTCCTGAGCTCCCCTAGTGGTGGCTGTATATACAGTATGTAATAATCTCCTCAGCTCCCCCTAGTGGTGGCTGTATATACAGTATGTAGTAATCTCCTGAGCTCCCCCTAGTGGTGGTGTATGTACAGTATGTAGTAATCTCCTGAGCTCCCCTAGTGGTGGCTGTATATACAGTATGTAGTAATCTCCTGAGCTCCCCCCTAGTGGTGTCTGTATATACAGTATGTAGTAATCTCCTGAGCTCCCCTAGTGGTGGCTGTATATACAGTATGTAGTAATCTCCTGAGCTCCTCCTAGTGGTGGCTGTATATACAGTATGTAGTAATCTCCTGAGATCCCCTAGTGGTGGCTGTATATACAGTATGTAGTAATCTCCTGAGCTCCCCCCTAGTGGTGTCTGTATATACAGTATGTAGTAATCTCCTGAGCTCCCCTAGTGGTGGCTGTATATACAGTATGTAGTAATCTCCTGAGCTCCCCCCTAGTGGTGGCTGTATATACAGTATGTAGTAATCTCCTGAGCTCCCCTAGTGGTGGCTGTATATACAGCTGGCTGGGGTGTAGCTATTACCGGGTTCTGGTGCTGGAAGGGGCTCCATAGCTTTTTTTCCCCACCAGAATAAGCTGGGGCCCAGGAGCTTGCAGTTACACCGGTGTCTGGGGGTGCTTCCCTCTCTGCTTTGGGAGAAGGCACCCCAATATCTTCCGCCAGGGTTAAGCACTGGGTGTATTCGGTGGAGTGTGACCGCGGCTCCTTCCTTCCCGCGCTAATCAGAGGATGTCCAGGAGGGAGAAGTGAGATATGTAAAGGAGGCGCTGGCCGCGGCCGCACAATGTATGCTAATATATTCTGGTCAGGGAGACGTGACTGCGCCCTAATAAGCCTTCCGAGAAGATGCTGACATCATTTACATAGGACAATATTCTCACTAACGTCTTATCTGTGTCTGGAAGATCTGCAGATCCGTGCCCAAGGCCAACGTGACACCCAACGCCGTGACGTCCAGCCATGGCGGCCGACAGTCATCACTGCAAGAATCAGGAGGCGCAGGATGAGCAGAAGCTTTCTACCAGTGGAGTATGATTAACCCCGTGATGGGGGGATAGTTAACATATGAAGAGGACCCCCTGGTGACCATGTGAGGTGGGGGCCTTCCTAGAGGACAATGGCCACACACAGAGGCTTTGTACCCGGGAGATAACAGTGACAGGTCAGCCCCATAGCGGGGTCAGGAGATGCCCCCACACACGAAGCCCAGGATGAGGTCAGTGACCTCCCCCGTGGCCGGACCCCATCACCGCGACACACAGCTTGACTGTAATACTGAGTGTAGGGGGGGAAATTCACAAGAGTCATCGATTATATCACCCCTAAACTAATACACACCCTGGAGAAGCCCCGTACACCAATACAGACTCATAAACTAACACAGACCCCTGACTAATACAGTCCCTAAAAACCAGAGCCCCAAACTAAAAAAGACCCCGAAACCAGAGGCCTAAACTAATACAGACCCCAGATCAGATCCCGACACCAATACTGACCCAAGACAAAATCCCGAAACTAATACAGACCCAAGACCAGAGGCCTACACTTATACAAACCACAGACTAGACCCCAAAACTATTGATGATCCCAGACCAGACTCCTAAATGTTATACAGACCCAAGACAATTGCCCCATACTAATACACACCCCAGAACAGAGTCCTAAACTATTACAGACCCTAGAGAAGTCCCCAAAACCAATACAGACCTTCACTAACTGCCCCAGGGGATCCCTTCACTACACACACACCGGGAGTGCCCCAGGGGATCCCTACACTACACACACACCGGGAGTGCCCCAGGGGATCCCTTCACTACACACACACCGGGAGTGCCCCAGGGGATCCCTTCACTACACACACCAGGAGTGCCCCAGGGGATCCCTTCACTACACACATACCGGGAGTGCCCCAGGGGATCCCTTCACTACACACACACCGGGAGTGCCCCAGGGGATCCCTTCACTACACACACACACCGGGAGTGCCCCAGGGGATCCCTACACTACACACACACCGGGAGTGCCCCAGGGGATCCCTACACTACACACACACCGGGAGTGCCCCAGGGGATCCCTACACTACACACACACCGGGAGTGCCCCAGGGGATCCCTTCACTACACACAACGGGAGTGCCCCAGGGGATCCCTACACTACACACACACCGGGAGTGCCCCAGGGGATCCCTTCACTACACACAACGGGAGTGCCCCAGGGGATCCCTTCACTACAAACACACCGGGAGTGCCCCAGGGGATCCCTTCACTAGACACACACCGGGAGTGCCCCAGGGGATCCCTTCACTACACACATACCGGGAGTGCCCCAGGGGATCCCTACACTACACACACACCGGGAGTGCCCCAGGGGATCCCTACACTACACACACACCGGGAGTGCCCCAGGGGATCCCTACACTACACACACACCGGGAGTGCCCCAGGGGATCCCTTCACTACACACACACCAGGAGTGCCCCAGGGGATCCCTTCACTACACACACACCGGGAGTGCCCCAGGGGATCCCTTCACTACACACACCGGGAGTGCCCCAGGGGATCCCTTCACTACACACACACCGGGAGTGCCCCAGGGGATCCCTTCACTACAAACACACAGGGAGTGCCCCAGGGGATCCCTTCACTACACACACCGGGAGTGCCCCAGGGGATCCCTTCACTAGACACACACCGGGAGTGCCCCAGGGGATCCCTTCACTACACACACACCGGGAGTGCCCCAGGGGATCCCTTCACTACACACACACCTGGAGTGCCCCAGGGGATCCCTTCACTACACACACACTGGGAGTGCCCCAGGGGATCCCTTCACTACACACACACACCGGGAGTGCCCCAGGGGATCCCTTCACTACACACACACACCGGGAGTGCCCCAGGGGATCCCTTCACTACACACACACACCGAGAGTGCCCCAGGGGATCCCTTCACTACACACACACACCGAGAGTGCCCCAGGGGATCCCTTCACTACACACACACGAGAGTGCCCCAGGGGATCCCTTCACTACACACACACTGGGAGTGCCCCAGGGGATCCCTTCACTATACACACACGAGAGTGGCCCAGGGGATCCCTTCACTACACACACACCGGGAGTGCCCCAGGGGATCCCTTCACTACACACATACCGGGAGTGCCCCAGGGGATCCCTTCACTACACACACACCGGGAGTGCCCCAGGGGATCCCTTCACTACACACACACCAGGAGTGCCCCAGGGGATCCCTTCACTACACACACACCGGGAGTGCCCCAGGGGATCCCTTCACTACACACACACCGGGAGTGCCCCAGGGGATCCCTTCACTACACACACACCAGGAGTGCCCCAGGGGATCCCTTCACTACACACACACAGGGAGTGCCCCAGGGGATCCCTACACTACACACACACCGGGAGTGCCCCAGGGGATCCCTTCACTACACACACACAGGGAGTGCCCCAGGAGATCCCTTCACTACACACACACACCGGGAGTGCCCCAGGGGATCCCTTCACTACACACACACACCGGGAGTGCCCCAGGGGATCCCTTCACTACACACACACTGGGAGTGCCCCAGGGGATCCCTTCACTACACACACACACCGGGAGTGCCCCAGGGGATCCCTTCACTACACACACACTGGGAGTGCCCCAGGGGATCCCTTCACTACACACACACCAGGAGTGCCCCAGGGGATCCCTTCACTACACACACACCGGGAGTGCCCCAGGGGATCCCTTCACTACACACACACAGGGAGTGCCCCAGGGGATCCCTTCACTACACACACCGGGAGTGCCCCAGGGGATCCCTTCACTAGACACACACCGGGAGTGCCCCAGGGGATCCCTTCACTAGACACACACCGGGAGTGCCCCAGGGGATCCCTTCACTACACACACACCGGGAGTGCCCCAGGGGATCCCTTCACTACACACACACCGGAAGTGCCCCAGGGGATCCCTTCACTACACACACACACCGGGAGTGCCCCAGGGGATCCCTTCACTACACACACACCGGGAGTGCCCCAGGGCATCCCTTCACTACACACACCGGGAGTGCCCCAGGGGATCCCTTCACTACACACACACCAGGAGTGCCCCAGGGGATCCCTTCACTACACACACCGGGAGTGCCCCAGGGGATCCCTTCACTACACACACACCGGGAGTGACCCAGGGGATCTCTTCACTACACACACACCGGGAGTGCCCCAGGGGATCCCTTCACTACACACACACAGGGAGTGCCCCAGGGGATCCCTTCACTACACACACACCGGGAGTGCCCCAGGGGATCCCTTCACTACACACACACCAGGAGTGCCCCAGGGGATCCCTTCACTACACACACACAGGGAGTGCCCCAGGGGATCCCTTCACTACACACACACACCGGGAGTGCCCCAGGAGATCCCTTCACTACACACACACCGGGAGTGCCCCAGGGGATCCCTTCACTACACACACACCAGGAGTGCCCCAGGAGATCCCTTCACTACACACACACCAGGAGTGCCCCAGGAGATCCCTTCACTACACACACACCGGGAGTGCCCCAGGAGATCCCTTCACTACACACACACCGGGAGTGCCCCAAGGGATCCCTTCACTACACACACACCGGGAGTGCCCCAGGGGATCCCTTCACTACACACACACCGGGAGTGCCCCAGGGGATCCCTTCACTACACACACACCGGGAGTGCCCCAGGGGATCCCTTCACTACACACACACACCGAGAGTGCCCCAGGGGATCCCTTCACTACACACACACAGGGAGTGCCCCAGGGGATCCCTTCACTACACACACACCGGGAGTGCCCCAGGGGATCCCTCCACTACACACACACCGGGAGTGCCCGAGGGGATCCCTTCACTACACACACACCGGAAGTGCCCCAGGGGATCCCTTGACGACACTGCGGCCTCCCCCTCTTCTTGTATCCCCTCGCTGGCCCTGACAGACGCGGACAAGGCCGGTTCTCCTGGGACACGCCTCCGTGACAGGTCTCTGGGCCGCAATACTCCACACCCCGAGCAGCCTCTGAAGCTGATTAGGATATCAATAAAATAAAGTTTTAAAAGTTGCAGGCTACACGTCAGGACATCATAAAATATCTACATGGATGAGGATGACTTGGGAATCTACGTAGGTAAGTAGACCCCAAACGTTACCCGTAAAACTATACATGTCTGAAGACCTAACTCAGACCCCTGACTAAACTCCCAAAATAATATAAACCCAAAACTAGGCTCCTACCCCAACATAGAACCCAAACCACACCTCAAAACCAGACCCCAAACCGCACCCCTTGTCAGTCTTAGGACAACCCTCCTAAACTAATGCAAAGGACCGGCTCCTAAATAAATACATCCCCAAATACAGAAAATGTAGAGACCCCCAGATCCCCTGAATTACAGACCCCAGACAAGACCTAAACTAATACAAAAACTGAACTATATAGACCCAAGACCATATCCCTAAATATATTCAAATACCCCCAAGGCAACAGGTCCATACAGACCCCAGACCATACATCCCAGGATGAGTCTGCTCCGCCCCCGTGACTCCCTACAGGTCATGTGTATACAGCGTAATATTGGACAATGCTGGATGCGATCGGATTTTGGCGCATCGGCACCGGCTTGCAGGCAACAGAAATCAGGGGGCGTGGCCGTCGGACAACCCGACGGATTCGGACAAACCGCGGAATTTAAAAAAGGAATTGTGTCGCAAGATCAGCACTCACATGCACCAGGAAGAAGAAGGTGAACTCCGGCGGACCATCGGCCCAGCAGCGACACAGGATGGAACTCGGACGCACGATCTTAGTGAATCACGCCGGACCCGAATCCTCGTCGGACAACGCACCGCGGGATTGCGACAGGACAGGGTAAGTAAATCTGCCCCAGCCTCATGTCCTTGCACCATAACGCCCCCTATGGATGAGGTGAGAAAAAAATAACATGTGACCTCAAGAACTTGAGACATTGGGGCTCATTTACTTACCTGGTCCTGTCGTGATCCAGCGGCGCGTTGTCCTACGTGGATTCGGGTCTTCCAGCGATTCACTAAGGTCGTGCGCCCGATATCCTGCAGGTGTCGCTGCTGCGCTGAGGTCCGCCAGAGTTCACCTTCTTCCCGGTGCATGTGAGTGCTTGATTCGTTTTTTAAATTCAGCGGTTTTTCCGAATCCGTCGGGTGTTCCGACGGCCACGTTCCCCAGATTTCTGTCGCATGAAAGCCGGCGCCGATGCGCCACAATCCGATCGCGTGCTCCAAAATCCCAGGGCAAATCGGCGCAAATAGGAAAAATTCGGGAAACCCGGTGGAAAAAAGCGATTCGGACCCTTAGTAAATGAGCCCCATTGTGAAGAAGATGAGAACGCGGCTACAGGAAGCCAGGAGGCCCAGAAATGATGATCATCATCGTCACCAAATGATCATCAACAATGTCACCATCATCAATTTCCTCACCAACATCATTATCACCGTAATTATCACTAAAAATATAATCATCAATTTCATCACTATCCTCACCGCTATCACCATAAATATCACCCCGTAATCATCATCATCAGCAGCAGCATCATCCCTTTATCTTCACCATCATCACTACCTCTCCCATTGTCATCACTATTATCTTATCCCTCCCATCGTCATCGCTATCACCATCGTTATCTCGGTCGTCTTCAGCACCAGCTCTCCGTGTCTTACCAGTTCCTGCTCCAGTCCCTATGATTCCTCCAGATGTTGGGGTCTGGTCTTTTGGTGTCACTCCTTCGGCTCTGCTGTGTGCGGAGGGTGCACAGTGGAGGAGTGAAGTTCTGCATGTGGTGGGGGGCACTCGTGTGTGCGAAGGTCTTATCTCCAGTCATTCACATGCGCACGGACGCTGTTTGCCCTCATTTGCCTCCAAATACATTGACTGCTGAGCCCCGACTATCACCCCCTGCACCACTATTACCATGACAAAGCTGACAGCAGACTGACAGATGTGCCAGCGACCCCTGGAGAGGTCAGTGTGTGGACCCCCGGGTGTGTATGGACCACGGATAGACCTGTCCTGGTCGCTATGGGTCCCTCTTACCAGTTCTGGGTGAGATGTCCTCCATGGCGCCCTATAACCTGCATGTATGTGAGTGCAGGGGCCCCACAACATATGGGGGCCACTACCTGCTCCATTTCAGGTCGGTCCCGTACTAGTGCTGGAGGGTCCTGTGACCACCCTTCATTCACACTTGTGTCTAATCATTTGAGTGTTATTGGGGTGCAATCCTCTGCCTGGGGTCCATACAGGGACCTCTGGCCCCGCTCTATGCTACATATCAGTTCTGGCTGTTACTTAGAGATTTCAGGGTCTAAGGTGTGAAATGAGTCATCCCCGAGACCCCTCCAGACCCCCCATTGCCAGACCATATCTGTTTGGCTTTTCTGGGGCAATGTGCTGAGGGCTCCATAACGAAACAAGACAGGGGCACCAAGGCGGACACCCTGACCCCACCGGTGGCTAGGGAGATGATGGCGGATCAGCGGGTGGACACCCTGACCCCACCGGTGGCTAGGGAGATGATGGCGGATCAGCGGGTGGACACCCTGACCCCACCGGTGGCTAGGGACATGATGGCGGATCAGCGGGTGGACACCCTGACCCCACCGGTGGCTAGGGAGATGATGGCGGATCAGCGGGTGGATATCACCTGAGCAGATGTCACATGGGGGCGACAGCGGCTGATAGAGCGGTCACACTCCGCCGCCTCCGTACCAGTGTCCCTATTAATTCCCATCTCTAGATGATATTATTTCCATGCTTCACATCACTAATTATCCGGTCGGCGTCCGCACACCGGGGGAGCCGCACGCTCATTACTACAGATGAATTTTTAAAGATTTCAATTAATTCCGTCTCAGCATCACACGTGTCCCGACCCGTGTCCTCGCTGCAACATGCACATGACACGGATCCAAAGGGGGGAGAGGGCCCAAATATCCCTGAGCGACAGGGAAACTCCACAGCATCACCAATATCACACTACAATCAAGACCCCAAGCATAGTACCAAAACCTATAGTATCAAGACCTCCAACACCACAACCACATCCCTTCTGCCACACTATAACCTACACCACAACCACAGTAGCAAGACCAGAACCACAATACCATCACTGAACTGATTGCACTGATTGAACTTGATTAGGAAATGCACACGACTGTCTATATAAGATCTCACAGCTCACAGTGCAGGTCACAGCACAAGAGAATCATGAGGTCTAAGGAACTGCCCAAGGAGCTCAGAGGCAGAATTGTGTCAAGGCATAGATCTGGCCAAGGTTGCAAAAGAATTTTGCAGCATTCAAGGTTCCTAAGAGCACAGTGGCCTCCATAATCCTTAAATGGAAGAAGTTTGGGACGACCACAACTCTTCTTCTATCTGGCTTGTGGGTGGGAGAGGAGCCTTGGTGATGGAGGTAAAGAAGACCCCAGGATCCCTGTGTCTGAGCTCCAGAGATGCAGCAGGTAGACGGTAGTCACCTATCACTGCAGCCTCCAGCAGTCGGGGCTTTATGGCAGAGTCTGGAAGCTTCTCCCCAGTGCACGACACATGAAGGATCCAGACTATGAGAAATAAGATTCTCTCTGGAGATTGGACTTTTTGGTGTTAATTCTAAGCGGTGGAGAAAACACTTGCCAAATACAATCCCAGCAGTGACACATGGGGGGCAGCATCATGCTATGGGGGGCAGCATCATGCTATGGGGGGGGGCAGCACCATGCTATGGGGGGCAGCATCATGCTATGGGGGGCAGCATCAGGCTATGGGGGGCAGCATCAGGCTATGGGGGGCAGCATCGGGCTATGGGGGGCAGCATCATGCTATGGGGGGCAGCATCATGCTATGGGGGGCAGCATCATGCTATGGGGGGCAGCATCATGCTATGGGGGGCAGCATCATGCTATGGGGGGGCAGCATCAGGCTATGGGGGGCAGCAACATGCTATGGGGGGCAGCATCAGGCTATGGGGGGCAGCATCAGGCTATGGGGGGGGCAGCATCAGGCTATGGGGGGCAGCAACATGCTATGGGGGGCAGCATCAGGCTATGGGGGGGCAGCATCATGCTATGGGGGGCAGCATCAGGCTATGGGGGGCAGCATCATGCTATGGGGGGCAGCATCAGGCTATGGGGGGCAGCATCAGGCTATGGGGGGCAGCATTATGCTATGGGGGGCAGCATCATGCTATGGGGGGCAGCATCATGCTATGGGGGGCAGCATCATGCTATGGGGGGCAGCATCATGCTATGGGGGGGGCAGCATCATGCTATGGGGGGCAGCATCGGGCTATGGGGGGCAGCATCATGCTATGGGGGGCAGCATCATGCTATGGGGGGCAGCATCATGCTATGGGGGGCAGCATCATGCTATGGGGGGGCAGCATCAGGCTATGGGGGGCAGCAACATGCTATGGGGGGCAGCATCAGGCTATGGGGGGCAGCATCATGCTATGGGGGGGGCAGCATCAGGCTATGGGGGGCAGCAACATGCTATGGGGGGCAGCATCAGGCTATGGGGGGGCAGCATCATGCTATGGGGGGCAGCATCAGGCTATGGGGGGCAGCATCATGCTATGGGGGGCAGCATCAGGCTATGGGGGGCAGCATCAGGCTATGGGGGGCAGCATTATGCTATGGGGGGCAGCATCATGCTATGGGGGGCAGCATCATGCTATGGGGGGCAGCATCATGCTCTGGATGAGAACCTCTTCCAGATGCTCCGGACCTCAGACTGGGCCGAACCTTTCAACAAGACACTGACCCAAAGCACACGGATAAAATAACAAAGCAGAAGCTCCAGAACATCTCTGTGACCATTCCTGACCGGACCAGCCAGAACCTGGACCTAAACCCAATGGAGCATCTCTGGAGAGACTGGAGAATGGCCTCCACCAATGTTCACCATCCAACCTGAGGACCTGGAGAGGAGGAGGCCGAGGTCCCCAAATCCAGGGGGGAGGAACTTGTAGCATCTTCCCAAGAAGCCTCCGGGCTGCACCGGCTCCAACGCTTCTACATTTCTGTCAGGATTTGGGGCAAAAAAAAACTTTTTTGATCTTACCAATCGGCTGCAATGACACAAAGTGTGAATAAAGGGGTGAGAATACGTTCCGTCCCCTGTACAGATAATATATTACATGTATATATATAACAACCAGCCATGAGGAACAATAGGCCCAGCCACAGTTACCCCAGAGGAGGCATTACTACCCCTGCAGAGCAGCCGAGGGTCCTGGAGACTGCAGGGGCACCAGTGCTGAGCGTGTACCATATGGTAGCGGGGGACTTACCAATGTCCGGACAGCGTGCGACTCCTGGATTAACTCTTTACCCCCCCCTCCCCTTCCTCCGGTCATGATCCTTATCCTGAATCAGTTACACTGTATCAATAATTAATGTGTTGGATACACAGAGCGGCTCGGATACGTCTCTACACTTATCAGATGACGGATACGATACCCCCACCCCTCCCCCTCTAATCTGCCCGCTCAGCAAAATCACAGCATCGCTGCCTGCAACTAAACCTGATGATGGCGCCAAAGAGTCTGGGCAAATAGAGGGGGCACCCAGCACCCACAATACACTGCAGGACATCACACCGAGGGCACCCAGCACACATAATACAATGCAGGACATCACACTGAGGGCACCCATCACCCACAATACACTGCAGGACATAGCACTGATGGCACCCATCACCCACAATACACTGCAGGACATCACACCGAGGACACCCATCACCCACAATACACTGCAGGACATCACACTGAGGGCACCCATCACCCACAATACACTGCAGGACATCACACCGAGGGCACCCAGCACCCACAATACACTGCAGGACATAGCACTGAGGACACCCATCACCCACAATACACTGCAGGACATCACACCGAGGGCACCCAGCACCCACAATACACTGCAGGACATCACACTGAGGGCCCTCATCACCCACAATACACTGCAGGACATCACACTGAGGGCACCCAGCACCCACAATACACTGCAGGACATCACACTGAGGGCACCCATCACCCACAATACACTGCAGGACACCACACTGAGGGCACCCATCACCCACAATACACTGCAGGACATCACACTGAGGGCACCCATCACCCACAATACACTGCAGGACATCACACTGAGGGCACCCATCACCCACAATACACTGCAGGACATCACACTGAGGGCACCCATCACCCACAATACACTGCAGGACATCACACTGAGGGCACCCATCACCCACAATACACTGCAGGACATCACACCGAGGGCACCCAGCACCCACAATACACTGCAGGACATCACACCGAGGGCACCCAGCACCCAGAATACACTGCAGGACATCACACCGAGGGCACCCAGCACCCACAATACACTGCAGGACATCACACTGAGGGCACCCAGCACCCACAATACACTGCAGGACATCACACTGAGGGCACCCAGCACCCACAATACACTGCAGGACATCACACTGAGGGCACCCATCACCCACAATACACTGCAGGACATCACACTGAGGGCACCCAGCACCCACAATACACTGCAGGACATCACACTGAGGGCACCCATCACCCACAATACACTGCAGGACACCACACTGAGGGCACCCATCACCCACAATATACTGCAGGACATCACACTGAGGGCACCCATCACCCACAATACACTGCAGGACATCACACTGAGGGCACCCATCACCCACAATACACTGCAGGACATCACACTGAGGGCCCCCATCACCCACAATACACTGCAGGACATCACACTGAGGGCACCCATCACCCACAATACACTGCAGGACATCACACTGAGGGCACCCATCACCCACAATACACTGCAGCACATCACACTGAGGACACCCATCACCCACAATACAATGCAGGACATCACACTGAGGGCACCCAGCACCCACAATACACTGCAGGACATCACACTGAGGGCACCCATCACCCACAATACACTGCAGGACACCACACTGAGGGCACCCATCACCCACAATACACTGCAGGACATCACACTGAGGGCCCCCAGCACCCACAATACACTGCAGGACATCACACTGAGGGCACCCATCACCCACAATACACTGCAGGACATCACACTGAGGGCACCCATCACCCACAATACACTGCAGCACATCACACTGAGGACACCCATCACCCACAATACAATGCAGGACATCACACTGAGGGCACCCAGCACCCACAATACACTGCAGGACATCACACTGAGGGCACCCATCACCCACAATACACTGCAGGACATCACACTGAGGGCACCCATCACCCACAATACACTGCAGGACATCACACTGAGGGCACCCATCACCCACAATACAATGCAGGACATCACACCGAGGGCACCCAGCACCCACAATACACTGCAGGACATCACACTGAGGGCACCCATCACCCACAATACACTGCAGGACATCACACCGAGGGCACTGGGACTTGTAGTACATCTACCATAGCATGCTGGGGCTTGTAGTACCTGTAACATAGCATGCTGGGGCTTGTAGTACCTGTAACATAGCATGCTGGGGCTTGTAGTACCTCTGTTGTAGCATATTAGGATTTGTAGTCCCCCCCCCCCCCCCGATTCTATCAGGACCTGCTGGGACTTGTAGTTCTGATATGATTCTGCATGGTGTACTCACAGATCCGCAGTGTGGCCCGTGCGCTGCCCGGAGGAGCCTGAGACTGAGGAGGGAGAGCAGGGGGTCCCGGCCTCTAATCCCCCCAACATGATTGATGAATTCTTTCATAAGACATTGAATGGAAATGAGTGTGTAAGGAGATCAGAGGCATGTGACCCTCCAGAGGGCGAGGAATGTGCCGGGTGACAGCCCCCCACCACCAGACCCCCGCATTCCTGAGAACAAGCCCGAGAGCCACAGGCACTGCCCGGATTATGTGCTCTTACATGGGACTGCAGGACACATCTACTACATGATCTGTACTCAGAGATATCACTGTGTTATCTGTGCTCTTACATGGGACTGCATGTCACATCTACTACATGATCTGTACTCAGAGATATCGCTGTGTTATCTGTGGTGTTACATAGGACTGCAGGACACATCTACTACATGATCTGTACTCAGAGAGATATCACTGTGTTATCTGTGGTGTTACATAGGACTGCAGGACACATCTACTACATGATCTGTACTCAGAGATATCACTGTGTTATCTGTGGTGTTACATAGGACTGCAGGACACATCTACTACATGATCTGTACTCAGAGATATCACTGTGTTATCTGTGCTGTTACATAGGACTGCAGGACACATCTACTACATGATCTGTACTCAGACATATCACTGTGTTATCTGTGGTGTTACATAGGACTGCAGGACACATCTACTACATGATCTGTACTCAGAGATATCACTGTGTTATCTGTGGTGTTACATAGGACTGCAGGACACATCTACTACATCAGGGGTAGGGAACCTATGGCTCTGGAGCCATATGTGGCTCTTTCGATGGCTGCATCTGGCTCTCAGACAAATCACTGATTTATAGCAATCGCCAGTGTGTACATGTAAGACAAACACAGCGATGATCACTGGATGCAGGCCGGGATGTTACCACTGCCTGCATTCTTAGTGTGACCCAGGCACCATCGCCGCACCGTTGCTTAGGTGACCGCGCCTGTGTCATAGAGTAGAGCAGCATCCACTCCACTGTATGACCCAGGCCCCATTGCCGAAGCAATGATGGCAGCGGCGCCTGGGTCATAGAGAAGAGCGTTGGAGTGATGAGAAGCCACTGAAAGGAGACAGGTAGGTGAGTATTCCCTTTTTATTTGTTGCGACTACCTATCTACTGGGGGCGGGTATGTGCTGCCACTACCTATCTACTGGGTCCTGAGGGCATGTGATGGGGCTACCTGTCTATTGGGGGATATTTGCTATGACTACCTATCTAACTTGGGCATGTGCTCTGGCTACCTATATAATGGGGTCATGTGTTGTGGCTACCTATCTACTGGGAGGCATGTGCTGTGGCTACCTATACACTGGGGAGAATGTGCTGTGTCTACCTATACACTGGGGAGCATGTGCTGTGTCTACCTTTCTACTGGGGGGTCATGTGCTGTGACTACCTTTCTACTAAGGGCATTTGCTGGGGCTATCTATCTACTGGAGGAATGTGCTATGACTACCTATCTACTGGGGAGCATGTACTGAGGGTACCTATCTACTGGCAGGCATGTGCTGTGGCTACCTATCTACTGGGGTCAATGTGCTGTGGCTACCTATTTACTAGCAGGCATGCAATTCTGCTACCTATCTACTATGGGGCATGTGACATGATTATTAATATACTGGGGGGGCATGCGCTGTGGCTACCTATCTACTGGGAGGCATGTGCTGTGGCTACCTATTTACTAGCAGGCATGCAATGGTGCTACCTATCTACTATGAGGCATGTGCCGTGATTACTAATATACTGGGGGGGCATGTGGTGTTGCTACCTATCTACTATGGGTCATGTGCTGGGGCTATCTGTCTATTTGGGTGCATGTGCTGGGGCTACATATCTACTGGGAACATGTACTGAGGCTACCTATCTACTGGGGTGCATGTGCCGTGGCTACCTATTTACTGGGGGTTATGTGATGTGGCTACCTATCTACTGGGGGCATGTACTGGGGCTAGCTATCTACTGGGCGGCATGTGCTGGGCCTACCTAGTTACTGGACCCCATGTGATGTGGCTACCTATCTAGTGAGGGGCAGGTGCTTTGGCTGCCCATTTACTGGAGGCCATGTTCTGCTGTTACCTATCTACTGGGGGGCATGTGCTGTGGCTACCTATCTACTAGTGGGCCATGTACTTGGGCTACCTATCTACTAGAGGGGGAAGTGCTGTGGCTACCTATCTACTGGGGGACATGTGCCGTGGCTACCTATCTACTGGGGGGAATTTGCATATTGTATGGCTCTCACAGAATTACAGTTTAAAATATGTGGTGTTCACGGCTCTCTCAGCCAAAAAGGTTCCTGACCCCTGTACTACATGATCTGTACTCAGAGATATCACTGTGTTATCTGTGCTGTTACATAGGACTGCAGGACACATCTACTACATGATCTGTACTCAGAGATATCACTGTGTTATCTGTGGTGTTACATAGGACTGCAGGACACTACTACATGATCTGTACTCAGAGATATCACTGTGTTATCTGTGGTGTTACATGGGACTGCAGGATACATCTACTACATGATCTGTACTCAGAGATATCACTGTGTTATCTGTGGTGTTACATAGGACTGCAGGACACATCTACTACATGATCTGTGCTCAGAGATATCACTGTGTTATCTGTGGTGTTACATGGGACTGCAGGTCACATCTACTACATGATCTGTACTCAGAGATATCACTGTGTTATCTGTGGTGTTACATAGGACTGCAGGACACATCTACTACATGATCTGTACTCAGAGATATCACTGTGTTATCTGTGGTGTTACATAGGACTGCAGGACACATCTACTACATGATCTGTACTCAGAGATATCACTGTGTTATCTGTGCTGTTACATGGGACTGCAGGATACATCTACTACATGATCTGTACTCAGAGATATCACTGTGTTATCTGTGGTGTTACATAGGACTGCAGGACACATCTACTACATGATCTGTACTCAGAGATATCACTGTGTTATCTGTGGTGTTACATAGGACTGCAGGACACATCTACTACATGATCTGTACTCAGAGATATCACTGTGTTATCTGTGGTGTTACATAGGACTGCAGGACACATCTACTACATGATCTGTACTCAGAGATATCACTGTGTTATCTGTGGTGTTACATAGGACTGCAGGACACATCTACTACATGATCTGTACTCAGAGATATCACTGTGTTATCTGTGCTGTTACATAGGACTGCAGGGCACATCTACTACATGATCTGTACTCAGAGATATCACTGTGTTATCTGTGGTGTTACATGGGACTGCAGGACACATCTACTACATGATCTGTACTCAGAGATATCACTGTGTTATCTGTGCTGTTACATAGGACTGCAGGGCACATCTACTACATGATCTGTACTCAGAGATATCACTGTGTTATCTGTGGTGTTACATAGGACTGCAGGACACTACTACATGATCTGTACTCAGAGATATCACTGTGTTATCTGTGGTGTTACATAGGACTGCAGGATACATCTACTACATGATCTGTACTCAGAGATATCACTGTGTTATCTGTGGTGTTACATAGGACTGCAGGATACATCTACTACATGATCTGTACTCGGAGATATCACTGTGTTATCTGTGCTGTTACATAGGACTGCAGGACACATCTACTACATGATCTGTACTCAGAGATATCACTGTGTTATCTGTGGTGTTACATAGGACTGCAGGACACATCTACTACATGATCTGTACTCAGAGATATCACTGTGTTATCTGTGGTGTTACATAGGACTGCAGGACACATCTACTACATGATCTGTACTCAGAGATATCACTGTGTTATCTGTGGTGTTACATAGGACTGCAGGTTACATCTACTACATGATCTGTACTCAGAGATATCACTGTGTTATCTGTGGTGTTACATGGGACTGCAGGTCACATCTACTACATGATCTGTACTCAGAGATATCACTGTGTTATCTGTAGTGTTACATAGGACTGCAGGACACTACTACATGATCTGTACTCAGAGATATCACTGTGTTATCTGTGGTGTTACATAGGACTGCAGGATACATCTACTACATGATCTGTACTCAGAGATATCACTGTGTTATCTGTGGTGTTACATAGGACTGCAGGACACATCTACTACATGATCTGTACTCGGAGATATCACTGTGTTATCTGTGGTGTTACATAGGACTGCAGGACACATCTACTACATGATCTGTACTCAGAGATATCACTGTGTTATCTGTGGTGTTACATAGGACTGCAGGACACATCTACTACATGATCTGTACTCAGAGATATCACTGTGTTATCTGTGGTGTTACATAGGACTGCAGGATACATCTACTACATGATCTGTACTCAGAGATATCACCGTGTTATCTGTGCTGTTACATGGGACTGCAGGACACACCTACTACATGATCTGTACTCAGAGATATAACTGTGTTATCTGTGGTGTTACATAGGACTGCAGGACACATCTACTACATGATCTGTACTCAGAGATATCACTGTGTTATCTGTGCTGTTACATAGGACTGCAGGGCACATCTACTACATGATCTGTACTCAGAGATATCACTGTGTTATCTGTGGTGTTACATGGGACTGCAGGACACATCTACTACATGATCTGTACTCAGAGATATCACTGTGTTATCTGTGCTGTTACATAGGACTGCAGGGCACATCTACTACATGATCTGTACTCAGAGATATCACTGTGTTATCTGTGGTGTTACATAGGACTGCAGGACACTACTACATGATCTGTACTCAGAGATATCACTGTGTTATCTGTGGTGTTACATAGGACTGCAGGATACATCTACTACATGATCTGTACTCAGAGATATCACTGTGTTATCTGTGGTGTTACATAGGACTGCAGGACACATCTACTACATGATCTGTACTCAGAGATATCACTGTGTTATCTGTGGTGTTACATAGGACTGCAGGACACATCTACTACATGATCTGTACTCAGAGATATCCCTGTGTTATCTGTGGTGTTACATAGGACTGCAGGATGCATCTACTACATGATCTGTACTCAGAGATATCACTGTGTTATCTGTGGTGTTACATAGGACTGCAGGACACATCTACTACATGATCTGTACTCAGAGATATCACTGTGTTATCTGTGGTGTTACATAGGACTGCAGGTCACATCTACTACATGATCTGTACTCAGAGATATCACTGTGTTATCTGTGGTGTTACATAGGACTGCAGGACACATCTACTACATGATCTGTACTCAGAGATATCACCGTGTTATCTGTGCTGTTACATGGGACTGCAGGACACACCTACTACATGATCTGTACTCAGAGATATAACTGTGTTATCTGTGGTGTTACATAGGACTGCAGGGCACATCTACTACATGATCTCTACTCAGAGATATCACTGTGTTATCTGTGGTGTTACATGGGACTGCAGGACACATCCACTACATGATCTGTACTCAGAGATATCACTGTGTTATCTGTGGTGTTACATAGGACTGCAGGACACATCTACTACATGATCTGTACTCAGAGATATCACTGTGTTATCTGTGGTGTTACATAGGACTGCAGGTCACATCTACTACATGATTTGTACTCAGAGATATCACTGTGTTATCTGTGGTGTTACATAGGACTGCAGGACACATCTACTACATGATCTGTACTCAGAGATATCACTGTGTTATCTGTGGTGTTACATAGGACTGCAGGACACATCTACTACATGATCTGTACTCAGAGATATCACTGTGTTATCTGTGGTGTTACATAGGACTGCAGGTCACATCTACTACATGATTTGTACTCAGAGATATCACTGTTATCTGTGGTGTTACATGGGACTGCAGGACACATCTACTACATGATCTGTACTCAGAGATATCACTGTGTTATCTGTGGTGTTACATAGGACTGCAGGACACATCTACTACATGATCTGTACTCAGAGATATCACTGTGTTATCTGTGCTGTTACATAGGACTGCAGGACACATCTACTACATGATCTGTACTCGGAGATATCACTGTGTTATCTGTAGTGTTACATAGTGTTATATAATAACCGGCCAGTGCTCATATATAATAACCGGCCGCTGCTCATATATAATAACCGGCCGCTGCTCATATATAATAACCGGCCGCTGCTCATATATAATAACCGGCCGCTGCTCATATATAATAACCGGCCAGTGCTCATATATAATAACCGGCCGCTGCTCATATATAATAACCGGCCGCTGCTCATGTATAATAACCGGCCGCTGCTCATGTATAATAACCGGCCGCTGCTCATGTATAATAACCGGCCGCTGCTCATATATAATAACCGGCCGCTGCTCATGTATAATAACCGGCCAGTGCTCATATATAATAACCGGCCAGTGCTCATATATAATAACCGGCCGCTGCTCATGTATAATAACCGGCCAGTGCTCATATATAATAACCGGCCAGTGCTCATATATAATAACCGGCCGCTGCTCATATATAATAACCGGCCGCTGCTCATGTATAATAACCGGCCGCTGCTCATATATAATAACCGGCCGCTGCTCATGTATAATAACCGGCCAGTGCTCATATATAATAACCGGCCAGTGCTCATATATAATAACCGCCCGCTGCTCATATATAATAACCGGCCGCTGCTCATATATAATAACCGGCCAGTGCTCATATATAATAACCGGCCAGTGCTCATATATAATAACCGGCCGCTGCTCATATATAATAACCGGCCAGTGCTCATATATAATAACCGCCCGCTGCTCATATATAATAACCGCCCGCTGCTCATATATAATAACCGGCCGCTGCTCATATATAATAACCGGCCAGTGCTCATATATAATAACCGGCCAGTGCTCATATATAATAACCGGCCGCTGCTCATATATAATAACCGGCCGCTGCTCATATATAATAACCGGCCGCTGCTCATATATAATAACCGGCCGCTGCTCATATATAATAACCGTCCAGTGCTCATATATAATAACCGGCCAGTGCTCATATATAATAACCGGCCGCTGCTCATGTATAATAACCGGCCGCTGCTCATATATAATAACCGGCCGCTGCTCATATATAATAACCGGCCGCTGCTCATGTATAATAACCGGCCGGTGCTCATATATAATAACCGGCCGCTGCTCATATATAATAACCTGCCGCTGCTCATATATAATAACCGGCCGCTGCTCATATATAATAACCGGCCGCTGCTCATATATAATAACCGGCCAGTGCTCATGTATAATAACCGGCCGCTGCTCATATATAATAACCGGCCAGTGCTCATATATACTAACCGGCCGCTGCTCATATATAATAACCGGCCGCTGCTCATATATAATAACCGGCCAGTGCTCATATATAATAACCGGCCGCTGCTCATATATAATAACCGGCCGCTGCTCATATATAATAACCGTCCAGTGCTCATATATAATAACCGTCCAGTGCTCATATATAATAACCGGCCAGTGCTCATATATAATAACCGGCCGCTGCTCATGTATAATAACCGGCCGCTGCTCATATATAATAACCGGCCGCTGCTCATATATAATAACCGGCCGGTGCTCATGTATAATAACCGGCCAGTGCTCATATATAATAACCGGCCAGTGCTCATATATAATAACCGGCCAATGCTCATATATAATAACCGGCCAGTGCTCATATATAATAACCGGCCAGTGCTCATATATAATAACCGGCCGCTGCTCATATATAATAACCGGCCGGTGCTCATATATAATAACCGGCCGCTGCTCATGTATAATAACCGGCCGCTGCTCATATATAATAACCGGCCGGTGCTCATATATAATAACCGGCCGCTGCTCATATATAATAACCGGCCGCTGCTCATATATAATAACCGGCCAGTGCTCATATATAATAACCGGCCAGTGCTCATGTATAATAACCGGCCGCTGCTCATATATAATAACCGGCCGCTGCTCATATATAATAACCGGCCGCTGCTCATATATAATAACCGGCCAGTGCTCATGTATAATAACCGGCCGCTGCTCATGTATAATAACCGGCCAGTGCTCATATATAATAACCGGCCGCTGCTCATATATAATAACCGGCCAGTGCTCATATATAATAACCGGCCAATGCTCATATATAATAACCGGCCGCTGCTCATATATAATAACCGGCCAGTGCTCATATATAATAACCGGCCTCTGCTCATATATAATAACCGGCCACTGCTCATATATAATAACCGGCCGCTGCTCATGTATAATAACCGGCCAGTGCTCATATATAATAACCGGCCAGTGCTCATATATAATAACCGGCCAGTGCTCATATATAATAACCGGCCAGTGCTCATATATAATAACCGGCCAGTGCTCATATATAATAACCGGCCAGTGCTCATGTATAATAACCGGCCGCTGCTCATATATAATAACCGGCCGCTGCTCATATATAATAACCGGCCAGTGCTCATATATAATAACCGGCCAGTGCTCATATATAATAACCGGCCAGTGCTCATGTATAATAACCGGCCGCTGCTCATATATAATAACCGGCCGCTGCTCATATATAATAACCGGCCGCTGCTCATGTATAATAACCGGCCGCTGCTCATGTATAATAACCGGCCGCTGCTCATGTATAATAACCGGCCGCTGCTCATATATAATAACCGGCCGCTGCTCATATATAATAACCGTCCAGTGCTCATGTATAATAACCGGCCAGTGCTCATATATAATAACCGGCCGCTGCTCATATATAATAACCGGCCGCTGCTCATATATAATAACCGGCCGCTGCTCATATATAATAACCGGCCGCTGCTCATATATAATAACCGGCCGGTGCTCATATATAATAACCGGCCGCTGCTCATATATAATAACCGGCCGCTGCTCATATATAATAACCGGCCGCTGCTCATATATAATAACCGGCCGCTGCTCATATATAATAACCGGCCGCTGCTCATATATAATAACCGGCCGCTGCTCATATATAATAACCGGCCAGTGCTCATATATAATAACCGGCCGCTGCTCATGTATAATAACCGGCCGCTGCTCATGTATAATAACCGGCCGCTGCTCATGTATAATAACCGGCCGCTGCTCATGTATAATAACCGGCCGCTGCTCATGTATAATAACCGGCCAGTGCTCATATATAATAACCGGCCGCTGCTCATATATAATAACCGTCCAGTGCTCATATATAATAACCGGCCAGTGCTCATGTATAATAACCGGCCAGTGCTCATATATAATAACCGGCCGCTGCTCATATATAATAACCGGCCGCTGCTCATATATAATAACCGGCCGCTGCTCATATATAATAACCGGCCAGTGCTCATATATAATAACCGGCCGCTGCTCATATATAATAACCGGCCGCTGCTCATATATAATAACCGGCCGCTGCTCATATATAATAACCGGCCGCTGCTCATATATAATAACCAGCCAGTGCTCATATATAATAACCGGCCAGTGCTCATATATAATAACCGGCCGCTGCTCATATATAATAACCGGCCGCTGCTCATATATAATAACCGGCCGCTGCTCATATATAATAACCGGCCGCTGCTCATATATAATAACCGGCCAGTGCTCATATATAATAACCGGCCGCTGCTCATATATAATAACCGGCCAGTGCTCATATATAATAACCGGCCAGTGCTCATATATAATAACCGGCCAGTGCTCATATATACTAACCGGCCGCTGCTCATATATAATAACCGGCCGCTGCTCATATATAATAACCGGCCGCTGCTCATATATAATAACCGGCCAGTGCTCATATATACTAACCGGCCGCTGCTCATATATAATAACCGGCCGGTGCTCATATATAATAACCGGCCAGTGCTCATATATAATAACCGGCCAATGCTCATATATAATAACCGGCCGCTGCTCATATATAATAACCGGCCAATGCTCATATATAATAACCGGCCGCTGCTCATATATAATAACCGGCCGCTGCTCATATATAATAACCGGCCGGTGCTCATATATAATAACCGGCCGCTGCTCATGTATAATAACCGGCCGCTGCTCATATATAATAACCGGCCGCTGCTCATATACAATAACCGGCCGGTGCTCATATATAATAACCGGCCGCTGCTCATATATAATAACCGGCCGCTGCTCATATATAATAACCGGCCGCTGCTCATATATAATAACCGGCCGCTGCTCATATATAATAACCAGCCGCTGCTCATGTATAATAACCGGCCGCTGCTCATGTATAATAACCGGCCAGTGCTCATGTATAATAACCGTCCAGTGCTCATATATAATAACCGGCCCCTGCTCATATATAATAACCGGCCGCTGCTCATATATAATAACCGGCCGCTGCTCATATATAATAACCGGCCGGTGCTCATATATAATAACCGGCCGCTGCTCATATATAATAACCGGCCGCTGCTCATATATAATAACCGGCCGCTGCTCATATATAATAACCGGCCGCTGCTCATATATAATAACCGGCCGCTGCTCATATATAATAACCGGCCGCTGCTCATATATAATAACCGGCCAGTGCTCATATATAATAACCGGCCGCTGCTCATATATAATAACCGGCCGCTGCTCATATATAATAACCGGCCAGTGCTCATATATAATAACCGGCCGCTGCTCATATATAATAACCGGCCAGTGCTCATATATAATAACCGGCCAGTGCTCATATATAATAACCGGGCAGTGCTCATGTATAATAACCGGCCGCTGCTCATATATAATAACCGGCCAGAGCTCATATATAATAACCGGCCAGTGCTCATATATAATAACCGGCCAGTGCTCATATATAATAACCGGCCGCTGCTCATATATAATAACCGGCCAGTGCTCATATATAATAACCAGCCAGTGCTCATATATAATAACCGTCCAGTGCTCATATATAATAACCGGCCAGTGCTCATATATAATAACCGGCCAGTGCTCATATATAATAACCGGCCAGTGCTCATATATAATAACCGGCCAGTGCTCATATATAATAACCGGCCGCTGCTCATATATAATAACCGGCCGCTGCTCATGTATAATAACCGGCCGCTGCTCATGTATAATAACCGGCCGCTGCTCATATATAATAACCGGCCAGTGCTCATATATAATAACCGGCCAGTGCTCATATATAATAACCAGCCTCTGCTCATATATAATAACCGGCCAGTGCTCATGTATAATAACCGGCCAGTGCTCATATATAATAACCGGCCGCTGCTCATATATAATAACCGGCCAGTGCTCATGTATAATAACCGGCCAGTGCTCATATATAATAACCGGCCGCTGCTCATATATAATAACCGGCCGCTGCTCATATATAATAACCGGCCGCTGCTCATATATAATAACCGGCCAGTGCTCATATATAATAACCGGCCGCTGCTCATATATAATAACCGGCCAGTGCTCATATATACTAACCGGCCGCTGCTCATATATAATAACCGGCCAGTGCTCATATATACTAACCGGCCGCTGCTCATATATAATAACCGGCCGGTGCTCATATATAATAACCGGCCAGTGCTCATATATAATAACCGGCCAATGCTCATATATAATAACCGTCCGCTGCTCATATATAATAACCGGCCGCTGCTCATATATAATAACCGGCCGCTGCTCATATATAATAACCGGCCGCTGCTCATATATAATAACCGGCCGGTGCTCATATATAATAACCGGCCGCTGCTCATGTATAATAACCGGCCGCTGCTCATATATAATAACCGGCCGCTGCTCATATATAATAACCGGCCGCTGCTCATATATAATAACCGGCCGCTGCTCATATATAATAACCGGCCGCTGCTCATATATAATAACCGGCCAGTGCTCATATATAATAACCGGCCGCTGCTCATGTATAATAACCGGCCGCTGCTCATGTATAATAACCGGCCAGTGCTCATATATAATAACCGGCCGCTGCTCATATATAATAACCGGCCAGTGCTCATATATAATAACCGGCCAGTGCTCATATATAATAACCGGCCGCTGCTCATATACAATAACCGGCCGGTGCTCATATATAATAACCGGCCGCTGCTCATATATAATAACCGGCCGCTGCTCATATATAATAACCGGCCGCTGCTCATATATAATAACCGGCCGCTGCTCATATATAATAACCGGCCGCTGCTCATATATAATAACCAGCCGCTGCTCATGTATAATAACCGGCCGCTGCTCATGTATAATAACCGGCCAGTGCTCATGTATAATAACCGTCCAGTGCTCATATATAATAACCGGCCCCTGCTCATATATAATAACCGGCCGCTGCTCATATATAATAACCGGCCGCTGCTCATATATAATAACCGGCCGGTGCTCATATATAATAACCGGCCGCTGCTCATATATAATAACCGGCCGCTGCTCATATATAATAACCGGCCGCTGCTCATATATAATAACCGGCCGCTGCTCATATATAATAACCGGCCGCTGCTCATATATAATAACCGGCCGCTGCTCATATATAATAACCGGCCAGTGCTCATATATAATAACCGGCCGCTGCTCATATATAATAACCGGCCGCTGCTCATATATAATAACCGGCCAGTGCTCATATATAATAACCGGCCGCTGCTCATATATAATAACCGGCCAGTGCTCATATATAATAACCGGCCAGTGCTCATATATAATAACCGGGCAGTGCTCATGTATAATAACCGGCCGCTGCTCATATATAATAACCGGCCAGAGCTCATATATAATAACCGGCCAGTGCTCATATATAATAACCGGCCAGTGCTCATATATAATAACCGGCCGCTGCTCATATATAATAACCGGCCAGTGCTCATATATAATAACCCGCCAGAGCTCATATATAATAACCGGCCGCTGCTCATATATAATAACCGGCCAGTGCTCATATATAATAACCGTCCAGTGCTCATATATAATAACCGGCCAGTGCTCATATATAATAACCGGCCAGTGCTCATATATAATAACCGGCCAGTGCTCATATATAATAACCGGCCAGTGCTCATATATAATAACCGGCCGCTGCTCATATATAATAACCGGCCGCTGCTCATGTATAATAACCGGCCGCTGCTCATGTATAATAACCGGCCGCTGCTCATATATAATAACCGGCCAGTGCTCATATATAATAACCGGCCAGTGCTCATATATAATAACCAGCCTCTGCTCATATATAATAACCGGCCAGTGCTCATGTATAATAACCGGCCAGTGCTCATATATAATAACCGGCCGCTGCTCATATATAATAACCGGCCAGTGCTCATGTATAATAACCGGCCAGTGCTCATATATAATAACCGGCCGCTGCTCATATATAATAACCGGCCGCTGCTCATGTATAATTTATTCCGTCCCCCGCGGTTATTGTACCTCGTGGTCCCGGCTCCTCGGCCCGGAGCAGGAGGTACAATAACAGCCGGGGCGGAATAATTCACAATCTGGCGCTGCTAAGAGGCGCAGGTGACGCCCCCCTGACCGCCTCCGGATAATTTACACATTTTTTCAAAGTAATTTTCTTTGCAGACGCACGTTACTGTTTCTTTATGTCGTAAGAACATTCCACTTAGCGCATAAAGAAACGGCGCGTAACGCTGGACGTCGCCCCCCCCCCCAGCCGTTGGCAACGGATTGGAATTGTTGGTGCAAAAAAATTTACAGAAACTGTGACTAAAAAGTCACAAAAATAACAGAAAGAATCCCCCCCGGATCTCCGGTACTGATCACCAATACACGAGATCCAGTCTGATCAGACAGATGCAACAACGTAACCAATGTGGATGATCGTCGTGGTGATCACTATTGTAGGGGGCGTGGCTTTCCGCCCGGCGATCCTTTCCTAATCTTACAGAACATTGGCAGTCTCTCGGTGATGTAAGGTGACGGCGCGGGTCGTACGATGTGTTGGGATCGGCGTCTCCGCCAGTTACCAGATGTGAGAGCGCAGTCACATGGTGATGGAGTATATGCAGGTCCTAAGTGGAAATGTACACTACACTACACTACAGTTCTGATTATATATAGGTACTTGTGTAACCGCTAGGGCTTTTTTCAGTTTCTCCACTAGTGGGGGAGTCACTCGCAGTGCCCTTGGTAGGGGATGGATACATTTCCACTTAGGACCTGCATATACTCCATACGAACTTGGGTTCTGCCCATCCATGGGTAGTGCCTGAGGCTTGTAACCCACATACTTTGGTGGTATTCTCTATAGTCTTTTTTTGGACATGTCTAGGTAGCCCACACTCTGTGGTTAGCAAGTTACTAGCCTGGTACTATGACTACGGTACCGTTGCCATACAGAACATACCTAATTATGACCCACGATTCGTTCTGCTGCGATATAATGTTATTGTCACACTCATCTTTAGTTCGCTACAAAAATAGCCATTAGGAGAACAAGCAGTGATCTGTTTATCCTATGCCAGTCAGGCTTTTCCTATGTTTTATGAGAACTATTGGCTGTGTTGGCACATACCCTTTTCCAAGATGGCGTCTCCATATGCCGTTATGCTTGTGCGCATGCGCGACATGCGCATTACAGCATCTGCTCTCCTTGACTTTTCACAGACATGCGCAGTAGCGCCTTATAGACGCGAATAGCGTCCATGTGTTAGACTACACCAGGAGGAGGTACCCATACAGGTGAACCATTAGAGCACTTTCCTGATATTATCTGTAATTTTTATGTAATGATTATATGATCGCTTATGAGCAATACCGCTGCACTAAGGTGAATTTATATGCTGTACTTATACATTGGATCACAACAGAATATGCACTGTATTATATGTATATACTGATCACTTATGTTTGTTTACTAATACTATGATGTCATCACTATGTGACTATAAATATCTCTGTATAACATGACACAATTGGCTTGACAAAGGCTGGAAAACAGCCGAAACGTCGCACGAGGTGGAATAAAAACCACATTTCTTTTTCACTATATGGAGTGCTGCCGTTTTTTCACTCTTATATTTCGTGGACTCTGCATGGGGAGAGTGCAGGATAGCACCCATAGTTCAATCTTCTCAAAGTGACTGTGCTGCTATTTTTTCTTGAATTTTAGATAGATAGATAGAGATAGATAGATAGATAGATAGATAGATAGATAGATAGGAGATAGATAGATAGATAGATAGATAGATAGATAGATAGGAGATAGATAGATAGATAGATAGATAGGAGATAGATAGATAGGAGATAGATAGATAGATAGGAGATAGATAGATAGATAGATAGGAGATAGATAGATAGGAGATAGATAGATATATAGATAGATAGATAGATAGATAGATAGATAGATAGATAGATAGATAGATATGAGATAGATAGATATATAGATAGATAGGAGATAGATAGATAGATAGATAGATGATAGATAGGAGATAGATAGGAGATAGATAGGAGATAGATAGGAGATAGATAGATAGATAGATAGATAGATATGAGATACATAGATAGGAGATAGATAGATAGATAGATAGATAGATAGATAGATAGATAGGAGATAGATAGGAGATAGATAGGAGATAGATAGGAGATAGATAGATAGATAGATAGATAGATAGATAGATAGATAGATAGGAGATAGATAGATAGATAGATAGATAGATAGATAGGAGATAGATAGATAGATAGATAGGAGATAGATAGGAGATAGATAGGAGATAGATAGATAGATAGATATGAGATACATAGATAGGAGATAGATAGATAGATAGATAGATAGATAGGAGATAGATAGATAGATAGATAGATAGATAGATAGATAGATAGATAGATAGATAGGAGATAGATGATAGATAGGAGATAGATAGATAGATAGATAGATAGGAGATAGATAGATAGATAGGAGATAGATAGGAGATAGATAGGAGATAGATAGATAGATAGATATGAGATACATAGATAGGAGATAGATAGATAGATAGATAGATAGATAGGAGATAGATAGATAGTTATGTGGAGATAGATAGATAGATAGATAGATAGATAGATAGATAGATAGATAGATAGATAGGAGATAGATAGATAGATATGTGGAGATAGATAGATAGATATGAGATAGATAGGAGATAGATAGGAGATAGATAGATAGATAGGAGATAGATAGATAGATAGATAGATATGAGATACATAGATAGGAGATAGATAGATAGATAGATATGAGATACATAGATAGGAGATAGATAGATAGATAGATAGATAGATAGATAGATAGATAGATAGATAGATAGATAGATAGATAGATAGGAGATAGATAGATAGATAGATAGATAGATAGATAGATAGGAGATAGATGATAGATAGGAGATAGATAGATAGATAGATAGGAGATAGATAGATAGATAGGAGATAGATAGGAGATAGATAGGAGATAGATAGATAGATAGATATGAGATACATAGATAGGAGATAGATAGATAGATAGATAGATAGATAGATAGATAGGAGATAGATAGATAGATATGTGGAGATAGATAGATAGATATGAGATAGATAGGAGATAGATAGGAGATAGATAGGAGATAGATAGATAGATAGATAGATATGAGATACATAGATAGGAGATAGATAGATAGATAGATAGATAGATAGATAGATAGATACAGGCAATCCCCGGGTTACATACAAGATAGGGACTGTAGGTTTGTTCTTAAGTTGAATTTGTATGCAAGTCAAAACTGTATATTTTATCATTGTAGTTCCCGACAATTTTTTTTTTTGCCCCAGTGACAATTGGAGTTTCAAATTTTTTTGCTGTAATAGGACCAAGAATTATCAATAAAGCTTCAATGCAGACAATTTTAAGCTGATTATTGCAGTCTGGGACTATTTTAAAGCATCCAAAGAGCTTCACCAGAGGTCACAGTGGGCAGAGGGGTCTGTCTGTAACTATGGGTTGTCTGTAAGTCGGGTGTCCTTAAGTAGGGGACCGCCTGTAGATAGATAGATAGATAGATAGGAGATAGATAGATAGATAGATAGGAGATAGATAGGAGATAGATAGATAGATAGATAGATAGATAGGAGATAGATAGATAGAAGATAGATAAATAGATAGATAGGAGATAGATAGAGAGATAGATAGATAGATAGATAGATAGATAGATAGATAGGAGATAGATAGATAGATAGATAGGAGATAGATAGATAGGAGATAGATAGATAGATAGATAGATAGATAGGAGATAGATAGATAGATAGATATGAGATACATAGATAGGAGATAGATAGATAGATAGATAGATAGATAGATAGGAGATAGATAGATAGATATGTGGAGATAGATAGATAGATAGATAGATAGGAGATAGATAGATAGGAGATAGATAGATAGATAGGAGATAGATAGATAGGAGATAGATAGATAGATAGATAGATAGGAGATAGATAGATAGATAGATAGATAGATAGGAGATAGATAGATAGATAGATAGATAGGAGATAGATAGATAGATAGATAGATAGGAGATAGATAGATAGATAGATAGATAGGAGATAGATAGATAGGAGATAGATAGATAGATAGATAGATAGATAGATAGGAGATAGATAGATAGATAGGAGATAGATAGATAGATAGATAGATAGGAGATAGATAGGAGATAGATAGATAGATAGATAGATAGATAGATAGGAGATAGATAGATAGATAGGAGATAGATAGATAGATAGATAGATAGATAGATAGATAGATAGATAGATAGATAGATAGATAGGAGATAGATAGATAGATAGGAGATAGATAGATAGGAGATAGATAGATAGATAGATAGATAGATAGGAGATAGATAGATAGATAGGAGATAGATAGATAGGAGATAGATAGATAGATAGATAGATAGATAGATAGGAGATAGATAGATAGATAGATAGATAGATAGATAGATAGATAGATAGATAGATAGGAGATAGATAGATAGATAGATAGATAGGAGATAGATAGATAGATAGATAGATAGATAGATAGGAGATAGATAGATAGATAGATAGATAGGAGATAGATAGATAGGAGATAGATAGATAGATAGATAGATAGATAGATAGGAGATAGATAGATAGATAGGAGATAGATAGATAGGAGATAGATAGATAGATAGATAGATAGGAGATAGATAGGAGATAGATAGATAGATAGATAGATAGGAGATAGATAGATAGATAGGAGATAGATAGATAGATAGATAGATAGATAGGAGATAGATAGATAGATAGGAGATAGATAGATAGATAGATAGATAGATAGATAGATAGATAGATAGATAGATATGTGGAGATAGATAGATAGATAGGAGATAGATAGGAGATAGATAGGAGATAGATAGATAGATAGATAGATATGAGATACATAGATAGGAGATAGATAGATAGATAGATAGATAGATACAGGCAATCCCCGGGTTACATACAAAATAGGGACTGTAGGTTTGTTCTTAAGTTGAATTTGTATGCAAGTCAAAACTGTATATTTTATCATTGTAGTTCCCGACAATTTTTTTTTTTGCCCCAGTGACAATTGGAGTTTCAAATTTTTTTGCTGTAATAGGACCAAGAATTATCAATAAAGCTTCAATGCAGACAATTTTAAGCTGATTATTGCAGTCTGGGACTATTTTAAAGCATCCAAAGAGCTTCACCAGAGGTCACAGTGGGCAGAGGGGTCTGTCTGTAACTATGGGTTGTCTGTAAGTCGGGTGTCCTTAAGTAGGGGACCGCCTGTAGATAGATAGATAGATAGATAGATAGATAGGAGATAGATAGATAGATAGATAGATAGGAGATAGATAGATAGATAGATATGAGATACATAGATAGGAGATATATAGATAGATAGATAGGAGATAGATAGGAGATAGATAGATAGATAGATAGATAGGAGATAGATAGATAGAAGATAGATAAATAGATAGATAGGAGATAGATAGAGAGATAGATAGATAGATAGATAGATAGGAGATAGATAGATAGATAGATAGGAGATAGATAGATAGGAGATAGATAGATAGATAGATAGATAGGAGATAGATAGATAGATAGATAGGAGATAGATAGGAGATAGATAGATAGATAGATAGATAGATAGATAGATAGGAGATAGATAGATAGATAGGAGATAGATAGATAGATAGATAGATAGGAGATAGATAGATAGATAGATAGGAGATAGATAGGAGATAGATAGATAGATAGATAGATAGATAGATAGATAGATAGATAGATAGGAGATAGATAGGAGATAGATAGATAGATAGATAGATAGATAGATAGATAGGAGATAGATAGATAGATAGGAGATAGATAGATAGATAGATAGATAGATAGGAGATAGATAGATAGATAGGAGATAGATAGATAGGAGATAGATAGATAGATAGATAGATAGATAGATAGGAGATAGATAGATAGATAGATAGATAGATAGATAGATAGATAGGAGATAGATAGATAGATAGATAGGAGATAGATAGATAGGAGATAGATAGATAGATAGATAGATAGATAGATAGATAGATAGATAGATAGGAGATAGATAGATAGATAGATAGGAGATAGATAGGAGATAGATAGGAGATAGATAGATAGATAGATAGATAGATAGATAGATAGATAGGAGATAGATAGATAGATAGGAGATAGATAGATAGATAGATAGATAGATAGATAGATAGATAGATAGGAGATAGATAGATAGATAGATAGATAGATAGGAGATAGATAGATAGATAGGAGATAGATAGATAGGAGATAGATAGATAGGAGATAGATAGATAGATAGGAGATAGATAGATAGATAGATAGGAGATAGATAGATAGATAGATAGATAGAGAGATAGATAGGAGATAGATAGATAGATAGGAGATAGATAGATAGATAGATAGATAGATAGGAGATAGATAGATAGATAGATATGAGATAGATAGATAGATAGATAGATAGATAGAAGATAGATAGATAGATAGAGAGATAGATAGGAGATAGATAGATAGATAGATAGATAGATAGGAGATAGATAGATAGATAGATATGAGATAGATAGATAGATAGATAGATAGATAGATAGATAGATAGATAGATAGAGAGATAGATAGGAGATAGATAGATAGATAGATAGGAGATAGATAGATAGATAGATAGATAGATAGGAGATAGATAGATAGATAGATAGATAGATAGGAGATAGATAGATAGATAGATAGATAGATAGATAGATAGGAGATAGATAGATAGATAGATAGATAGATAGATAGATAGATAGATAAATAGATAGATAGGAGATAGATAGATAGATAGATAGATAGATAGATAGATAGGAGATAGATAGATAGATAGATAGATAGGAGATAGATAGATAGATAGATAGATAGATAGATAGATAGATAAATAGATAGATAGGAGATAGATAGATAGATAGATAGATAGATAGGAGATAGATAGATAGATAGATAGGAGATAGATAGATAGATAGATAGATAGGAGATAGATAGATAGATAGATAGATAGATAGATAGATAGATAGATAGATAGGAGATAGATAGATAGATAGGAGATAGATAGATAGACAGATAGATAGGAGATAGATAGATTTGAAAACAGAAGTTTCCATTCACTATATGAAAATTTTATTACTTTCTGCAAAGTCAAAAGTTTACATTCAGTAAGATCTCTCTGCCTTTAAACAATGGGACAACCCACACGATGATATTATGTCTTTGGAAGCTTCTGGCTTATTGGCAACATATGAGTTAATTAGAGAGACACCTGTGGATGTATTTGAAGGCACACCTGAAACACACTGCTCCTTTGTGTAACATCATGGCAAGTTCTAAAGAAATCAGCCAAGATATCAGGAGAATTGTGGACTTGCACCCAAGGATGAACCAGACCTGTGCACATTTCAGAAAGCCTCATTCATCTGTGCAAACAATTCTACACGACTACAAACAAGACAGAAGTGTCCATCCAGCCGTCCTCCCGCTCAGAAAGGAGACGGCTTCTGTGTCACAGAGATAAACCCAAGAACAATATCCAGAGACCTTGAGAAGATGCTGAAGCCGGTGAGGGTCATTATCCACGAGGGCTGAGAGACATTAATAAAAAGCAAATGCACAGAAACAAAGTAAAATAAAAAAGTGATAAAAATGACTTAATAATTATCTCTCTCGTTTTCTGGTATTTGGCAAATATTAATAATTTTAGTTCCTAATTCACCTAAAACTAGAAAGGTTTCACCTCATTCAGTCTGATGTGTAATAGATAGATGAATAGATATGAGAAAGATCGATTCCTCCCACCATAAAGCCTGGTAACAGCAGGAGGGACCCAAACCCATCCGGACCCCAACAGGAACCAATCACAGACAAAAGCAAAAACCATGGCAACGGGAGGAACCTGTCAGTGACCGGAGGACCACCAGCTGCCAGAGTCTACAGACCCAAACCTGGAGACAGGGGCGTAACCTGAGGGGGGCAGAAGGTCTTAGAGGCCTAGGGGGCCCGTATGGTGTAACTTTCCTATATGAGGCGACTGGTACTAAAAACAATACATTATAATTGGGGGTCCGACCCCAGAGACCCCCGGATCCTGAGCCGCTATAGACTGAGCACAACCTGCCATGGAGTCCGGGCGGCACAGACAGACGTATGTCCCCAGGGAGAGCCGACTGTGCCAACAGCGCCAGGACCAGGAGGCACGGAGGACGAGCACCGAGGACTTCCTGCTACACTGCTCCAAATACTCAGCCACATGATACCATGGACTTCTATGACCCCCCCCCCCCCACCTCATCTCCCACAATCCCCTGTTCTCCAAATGCTTTGGAATGCTGATTAGTATTTTGTCCTGCCAATAAAGCTTTGTGAAATGGAATACGATAGATCCCGGACATATCTCATAAGCTCATCAATCATAATAACAGGAATGAGGCCGCGGAGCGATAGCGCCGGCGTCTTACCGTTATGTGCGATGTCCTGGCGATGTCATAGGGGGGGGGGGGGGGCAGATAATTCTCCACTTCTGGCAGGTTCCTTATATCCTGAAGAGAAGAAGAAGAGACTGACATCACTATAGGCTACGGCTGCCCTCCATATCATCTATAGACCCCCCCCGGGCACTGGACCCACTCATCCGCACAGCGCCGGACCCCCACACATACAGAATCCGGGACGCTGTCTCTTTAAATTATTTAGATGTCTCTGAGTGAGAGAAAAGGAGGTCAATGATAGAAGTCTGTGCACAGGGTGAGGGTGTGATGTGACCCCCTGCGACCCAGCAAGTACCTTAATACCATTATACTCCACTCACAGCCAGAGCTGCTGCAAGTCACACAGGCACACAGCTGACAGATTCCACTGTCGCTGCAGCTCTGGTTGTGAATCTCCAGATACCGGCTTGTTACACCCTCATCCGACCCAGTCCTGCTCCAAGGCTGCTACATTGTACCTGCACTGATACATTGTAACAAACACAAGATTAGAGATGTATAAGGAGAAGAGTCATTGCCCTCAACTCCCTGAATGATGAGACGCAGATACGGAACACAAAACACAACAGGAAAGATCAATCTGTACCAAACCCTCAGCGAGACGCAGGTCCTGGTAAAAACAAGAGAAGATGCCCAGAGGTGGAGCTGAGGATGGACCACCCAAGGACACCGGTACCTTACAGACAGTGCGGATTTGTCCCAGTTATGGTTGGCCTTGTCCATGTAACCTGTGACCTCTCAGAGGATAATATCAAACATGGGAGGAACAAACCCAAATGTTGTGGCAGTTTCTACCCCTCATGCCACTGCCCTGTCACCGGGAGGGGTGTTATGGACCCTGGTATGGCCCTGCGCTGTGGCACCTGGGGTTGATATTGGGGGTCAGCTGAGATGGTTCCCACTTACTAATATAACTTCTCATCCTCCCATCTATCATCGCAATCATCATTCCCAACCCACAAAGATCAGCAGTCACATGAGGAAAGGGAACCGCGATGGGCACCAACTCCAGCCCCGAGCCCATGTCGGCCCCAGTATTGGGATCATCGTCCAATTATTAGTGGAGGTGAAGTATTTAGACACTCAGTTTGGTTGATCCTTGTGTCCTCTCACCATCGTCTACCAATTTTGGCTTCATTCACTGGTTCACTCCTCATTTTCCGGAATTTTCTGTACCTTCTTCTAGACGTATCCTCCCCTGTGCCCCCTGGTTATTCTTGTGGCCTTCTCCACCCTTCCTGGTTCTGTACCAGCAGGTCCACCCCATGCACATTCCTCCATCAGAGCGACGCGGGTCCGCCCGTCTCCGGTTCAGGGTCGCTTTCGCCTTTTTATCTTGAGGAATCCATAAAAGTGACATTATCCACAATTACTCAGCATTTGATCATTAAACCCCCGGACGTGTAACCGATTCCAGATTAGGACGACCTCGGGGGCTTTTTGTGCATAAACGCTGGAACCAGACGATTAGGGGCCAATTAACAGAATTTAATTGCGTAATTATACAAGAGCAGAAGGAGCGGCTGGTGCAGGGACGTGGC